>NW_026111831.1:1154285-1321785 GCF_024679095.1 Eriocheir sinensis
GTTCATCAAAATCGCTCTCGACAGGGTTTACGTTTGAAGCTCTAGCGACGAAACTACTGGGAGAAGGGAAATGTTATGCACCATATTGGAAAGCCCATTGGCAGGGCTAAATCATTTGTTAAATAAGTTTTTTGAAATTCTCAAAAAAAATGAGCGGGTTTCAACTTAGGGAATTTGAAAATAGGTTTATTTCCGAGTCGTTTTCTGCAAATTTATTCGATTTTTTACCCTTATGAGTCGGTTTTCGAGCCCGGTTGCTAATTAAAATAATATAGCCCTTTCATTTTGCCGTCGATTGATACCATAAACTTTTCTGTAGCCCCAGAAATAAGGGAGTTATGGCGATTCGCACCAAAGCGGTTGATTTTCCAAAATTCACGGCTTAATGACAAGGGCGCCATAAAATCAAAAGAGTAAGCCGTCCATTACTTGAGATGTCATTGACTGTAGAGATTCTTGAAGTTTCTTCCTATTTTCAGCCATTCAGGCAAAAGTCTTCAACAAGATGTACTGAAAACTCTCGAGAAAGTTACTCTATCCCTTGATGACTGCAGAGGCCAAAGTTATGACAACGCTGCAAATATGTCAGGGAAATATGCTGGTCTACAAGCAATAATTAAGGAAATAAATCCATTAGCAGATTACATTCCATGTGCAGCACATTCTTTAAATATAGTTGGGATTGCCAGTGTCAACTGTTGCCTGGATGCTTGCAATTTCTTTGGACTTGTGCAGAAATTATATGCATATTCATTTGGATCAGCAAAGCGCTGGAATTTACTAACAAAGGGATTGTCATCTGATGAAAATGGTAGAATTCTAACCCTAAAAACATTATCTTCCACACGTTGGCATTTCCATTCTGAATCAGTGAAAGCACTGCACTTAACTAGAATCTATGTTATGTTAATTAAATGAAATTGCAGACAATGAGGAAGTAAAAGGAGATGCTCGACTTGCTGCATCAGTTTTTTGCAGAGAAAATGTGCCTTCTTGAAAATGCATTTATGTGTGTTCTTTGGAACAAGATACTCCAGCACTTTCAGAAAGCTAGTACTCTTCTCCAAAGCACAAATATTGATATCAACATGGCTGTATCATTGTTTCTATCACTTAAAAGTTTTGTTGCTGAGCTTCGTGAACAATTTGATGAACTGGAGAATGATGCATAAAATCTCGTGGAAAATGTTCAGCAAGTATATGTATCGGAAAAGGTACGGAAGAGAAGACGGCGGCGTCAAGCTGATGATTCTGCTGAACCTGATGCAGATCTTCAAGATGCACAAAAAATCCGTGTACAGAGTTTTCTTGTCATCATTGACAAGTTACTTGCAAGTTTAGCTCAACGTCGCCAGGCTTATCACAATATATCTGACGACTTTGCCTTTATCAAGTCATTGAGGGAGAATGATACTGCACAGCTGAGAGTTGGTGAAAAAATACATCAATGACTTGGAACCCCACTGCAAGGATGAATTTGTAACATTCTCAGAATTTGTAGCCCATTTGAAGCTGGATCGTGATCCTCATGTCCTGTTAAAATACTTAAGGAAGAATCCAGTTGTAGAGTCAACATTTGCCAATGTTTCAACTGCTCTGCGACTGTTCTTAACATTACCAGTCACGGTCTGCGAAGGTGAACGTTCATTTTCCAAACTGTCTTTGATCAAAAACATATTTTGTTCAACAATGACTCAAAAATGACTGAATGCTTTGTCTGTTGTGTCAATTGAAAATGATGTCACCTCCTCAATGACATTTGAAACCATAATTGAACGGTTTTCACAAGATAAATCAAGAAAACGGGCATTGGTGTAGCTGCTATAGTTACCTATGCTCATAAGTATGGTATGTATGCTGCTAATACAGAATATAAAGAAAATAAAGATGATGACAATCTGCATTAAATATCTTGTATCATTAGTTCATTCTGATGGCTCAATAAAATATGAAATTGTCAAGATCTTTCCTAATTTACTCAAGGGGGAGGGGGCCCAAAAGTACGGGTGGCGTAGGACCCAATGCAAGCTTAATCCGGGCCTGAAACTTGCTACTTTCTTTATCAATTCTATGTAGGATTTTAATGAAACAATTTATTAGGCCAGTTACTAGTAATAATGCAATCATTTCTGGGTTAAAGCCGGAACACTCAAGCAAGCCTGATTCTCTTCACCGTTGGGATGATCTAAAATCTAAATTTACCTAATGTCTAATTGTCATGGGACTTACCACCATTCATCATGCTACTATTGTCTATTACAGATCAATTGGCCATTTATTGGAGCAACTATATAGTCCAAGTTCCCCATTCAATACCCCGGGATCATGGTTCATCTAATTGATAAACCAATTTTTTTTTATCTTCAGCAGACCCAGTACATAATGTATATTCATCATCATCATCAGTTCATCGACGCCTGCTCCTAGGAGCTCCCACCAGGGGATGGCCACGGCAGAAGAGCTTCCAACTTTATCCAGACACTCCCTCCTTGCCTGCTCAAAGTTTCTCAAAGATCTTTCCCCCCCTCCCCAGCGTACTCTTGCACCCTATCCCTCCATTTCACTGGAGGTCGTCCTCTAGCATTCCCTCCCTCTATCTCACTCACATACACCCTTCTGGTCATCTTACTCTCCTCCATTTGTTCCATGTGGCCAAACCACTTTAAGGTCTGTCGCTTCACTTCTTCCACCACTCCACACTTCTTCCCTTCACCCCTGTGACACATTCCAAAATGCTCATACACACTTTCATTACTCATTCCATCCATTCTACTCACACCACAAGCACTCATCAAATAACTCATTTCCACTGCCTGCACTCTAGACCTCTGACTTTCATTCCAGGCCCATGTTTCACTTGCATATGTGAGGGTTCATACTATTATTGTATTTCTCAAATCCCTCTTTACTTCCATGCTCACACTTCTGCCATTCATGATTCGTCCCAAAGACCCTACCACCCTTCTTCCTTGATATGCCCTTTCTCTTATCTCTCCCTCCATACCACCATGCTTACACATAACTGATCCAAGGTACTTAAACTCTTTGACCTCCTCCATTTCTTCACCATTCAAAATTATTTTGCATTCTCTTTCACATTCAATTCCCACTCTATATGGGCATACAAAATCTACAACCTCACTTCTACTTCGCTCACAAACCATCACTTTATTTTTGTTGACATTTACTTTCAGCTTTCTCCTATTACAGACACTATCAAAAACACTGACCAAATTTTGTAGGTCACTTTCATTTTCTGCAATGAGCACCGTGTCATCAGCAAACAGTATCGAATTCAGTACCCACTTCCTTCCCTCATCGAACAGTCTTACTCCAACTTCTTCAACTTTGTCCGTAATTTCTCTAATAACACCATCCATATAAATATTGAATAACCATGGTGACATGACACACCCTTGTCTTAAGCCCACTTTTATCTCAAAATGTTAACTTGTTTCTCCAGTAATTTTGACACATGCAGATGCATCTTCATAGAAAGACTTTATTGCACTAAGCAGTTTTCCTCCCACACCATAAATCTTTAAAACATCCCACAATGCAATCCAATCGACTCTGTCATAAGCTTTTTCCAAATCCATGAAGGCAGCGTATAGTTTCTTCCCTTTTGCTATTATTTTTTCTACTACCATCCTGAAGGCAAATATCTGATCCACACATCCCCTTCCCTTCCTGAAGCCTCCTTGTTCTTCACAGATTTTCTCTTCTGTAAGTCTTTGCACCCTCTCTATTATGACTTTTCCATATACCTTTCCGGGTATACTCAGGAGATTTATACCTCTATATCTCCCACATTCTCCTTTCCTGCCCTTCCCCTTGTAAACTGGGACAATGATGGCTTTCATCCAGTCTGCTGACCCCCCCCCCCCCTTCCCATGCTACTTCACATATCTTGACCATCCATTTAACAACTACATCTCCTCCACACTTCAACATTTCTGCTGTGATTCCATCAATTCCTGCTGCCTTTCCATTTTTTAATCTTTGTATTGCCTGATTTACTTCTTCATATGTTATGCTTCTTTCTTTATATACTCCTCCTCTACCTCTACTCAAAACTGCTGCTGTTACAGCTGCTGGACGTCCACCCTCAAAATTCATTAAGTTTTTGAAATATTCTCTCCATCTCTCTTTCACAGCTTCCCCGTCTTTCAACATCTTTCCATGCTCATCCATAACTTCATTTATTTTACTTGAGGAGATATTTTCTGCATTTCTTTCGTTTTATACTTCTTTCCAATATGATTTCCTGTTCTCTTTATGTTTTTCACTTAGTCTTTTTCCAGTCTTCATCAACTCTCTTCTTACTTTCTTTTATTGCTTGTTTTAATTTCATTTTGCATTCTCTATATTTCTTTTTCCTTTCCCTTTTTACTTGTTTAGCCACATTTTTTTCTTGAGTTTTCTTAAAAAGTTCCCTTTTCTCCTTTACTATCCTCCTTATCTCTTCTGTCCACCTTGAATTTCCTTTTCTTTTTCCATCTCTCACCACTTTCATCCCTAACACTTTTTTGTTGTAGTTACCATTATTTCTTTAAATGTTCCAAAAACCTTTTCAATATTTGTATTATCTTTTACATTTTCACATTTTTCACTTAAAGCTTCTGCCATTTCACATTTATACTCATCTTTTATTTCTTTTTCCTGTAACTTTTCTATCTTCAGTATTTCCTTTTTTACTTCACCTTTCTTTTCAAACTCCCACTTTTCTTTCATCTTTAACTTTGCCAGCACTGCAAGATGGTCAGATCCATTGAACATTCCTCTTACTACCTTTGTGTCACAAATTTCTTTTCTAAGCCTTTCATCTACTGCCACATAATCAATCAATCCTTTTTGCTCATTATCTTCTCCCCTCCTCCATGTGTATCGGTGGATATTCTTGTGCTGAAAGAAGGTGTTCGCTAGGAACATTCCCCTCTCAGCACAGACATCCACCAGGCACTCTCCATTTTCATTCTTCCCAGGTATCCCCCATTTTCCCACCACATCCATCACACATTCATCACCCTCTTTAGCATTCATATCTCCCATCATAATAAGTTTCCTTTCTTTCTCAAAACTCTTCAAACATGCATTCACTTCCTCCCAAAAAGCTTCCCTTTCTCTCAGTCCTTTTTTACTTTTCACATTTACTGGTGCATAAATACACACCCATGCATACTTTTCTAAACCTACTTTTCCTTTCACCCACACAATTCTTGATCCCTTCCAACCATAATCAGTCACACCATTCCACACTCTTTCAGACATCACAATAGCACATCCTTCCTTACTCCTGCCTCTATACTTCTCATCTATCCCCGTCCATACAACCCCCCCAGGCACACCCTCCCACGTACCCTCTCTACCATCACTCACACCAGTTCCTCGAATATGTGTTTCACTCACTCCCAACACATCCACTCTACCATTTACAAAATTTTCAATCATCACTCTCCTCTTTTCCTCACCACCTAAACCATTCACATTTATAGACACCAGTCTCATACATTCCTTTCTCTTCTGCCACCCTCTGTAAGTGTATCCCCACAGCCTAAATATTATCATCCTCACACATGACACAGGTCTGTCCAGAAGAGCTTCCACATTTGAGTTACACTGCGGATCAATCCATCCTGACTTAATCTAACCTTATGGACAGACCTAATGGCCACTGGCACTTTGGAACACTTTCATTTACTAGCAACACAATATTACCTACAGATAGACTCCTACCCTTTGCATGCCATTTTTGTCTTTCCTGCAGTGTAAGCAAATATGCATGTTTCCTCCTCTTCCAAAATAAATCAGCTAGATACTGAATATGGCGCCACCTTTTCTTACAATACATGTCCTTTGATGTCATTTCACCAACATCATGAGGTCCGTCTCTCAGTGTAAGGAGATGGTTAGGCCTTAAGGGCTTTGGATCATTACAATCACCAGAGATATTGGACAGGGGACGGCTGCTGATAACCGCTTCCTTCACACATTAATGTACTCAAAGCTTCATCAGTCAGGACTTGTTCCTTCATGACTCCATTCAACACCTTCCTCACAGTCCTAATCTGCCTTTCCCACACACCGCCAAAGTGAGATGCATGAGGTGGATTAACCTTCCAATCAATGTTCTTTAACAAGAGGGTACCACCATGTATACGGGACTGGTTCCAATCATTCATGGCTTCGCTTGATTCCCTTTGGGCCCCCATAAGGTTAGTGCCTCTGTCACAATGAATGTATCTACCCTGGCCTCTTCCAGCTATAACCCTTCTGAGAGCATTAATGAATGAAGTTGTGGACAAAGATTCAGCTATTTCAGTGTGCACTGCCCTCACTGTAAGGCACGAAAGGATTACACCATACCGTTTAACTTCTGATCTCCCTCTTTTGGTGCAGAATGAACCAAATCAATCTATACCTGTGGTAGTAAATGGTGGCTGACCTGAGCACGCTCTGACATCAGGAAGATCAGACATTTGTTGCTGTATCACAGGTGCCTGGTACCTGCAACACTTATGGCAATTCTCTATACACAAAGAGATACAGTGACATGCTGCAGCAACACTTGGTGACAAAGGAGGAACACTGAGGCAGGAAGAGGGACATTTACTTTATTTTTGTACTGAGGAGTTACTGATGCCAAATTCATTACCAGAGTGATGCAGGAGAAATATTGAGCTGGAAACACAGAACTATACTTAATTTTGTACACCCACAATCCTTACTCATGGATGGGTCACATCTGCCAGTTGTACTAGTTGCATTCATTGGCAAACAAGCAGCAGGTCTGTTTGCAGATGATACTGTGAGGCTGGCATCAAACGAGGACGGGAATGTGTGGGTGCAGGACTTGTGGAGCGTGCCGAGGAGGGCTGAGGTGGTGTGGGCAAAGGGTGTGCTGATCTCTGTATATATTTACACACACACACACACACACACACACACACACACACTGGCAACATTTCTGTGGCTTATGATTCACACAAAGGAGGGAGTTTCCAGCTTAACAGACACTCACAACAGCTCTGGCCCCAGTCAAAGTGAACGTAATAATGCAAGTTATGCCTCCATGAAACATAGGGAAATGGATAAACATGAGAGCTCACAAAGTCAGAAGTGACATCACCTGTTTTTTGTAATGAAAATATACATATATAATGAGTCTGATACCCACTAAATGGCCGGGTTGCTGCCAGACCAAGGAGGCTATATTAGTCTCCTTGTGCCAGACGCACGAACACACCACGTGACTCAGCGCGGGGACTTGGAATGTGAAATGCTGATGTGACGAACATGCCGGCACACACATGTGCTCCTGCCGACTTTGTCTTATTCATGGAAGAAACTATAAACAGACAGCCATGTATGAACAGGCTGAAGGGCAGGGCAACACTTCCACCCCAGAAGACACAGCCAAGGAGACAACAATCATGGGAAACAAATGTAAAAAGAAGTGTGGGATGGAGAGGAACAAAACCTTCCCGTGTCTGCCCCAAACATTTCAAGTAATGGCCCTTGCCAGGCACACCCAGACCCAGAACACTTTGCCAACAGTGCCTGGGGAAGAGCTCCACACCCAGCATGAAGGGTGTCAGGCAAACCAGGCCACCAGCCCCTGTTGTGGGTACAAGTAACACACACACACACACACACACACACACACACACACACACACACACACACACACACACACACACACACACACACACACACATAAAAAAATTTAAAACACAATATAATTACAGAAAAACAGTATGGCTTTAGACAAGGGCGTTCATGTGTAACAAACTTATTGAGCTTTTACTCGAGAGTGACGGACATAACACAGGAGAGGGACGGGTGGGTAGGTTGCATGTATTTGGACTTGAAGGTTTTTGACAAAAAACCACATACAAGACTATTATGGAAGCTGGAAAATAGAGAAGGACTGAAAGGGAAAATGAAAAACTGGATGTAAAGTTACTTAAAAGGAAGAGAAATGAGAACAGTGGTAAAGGACATGAAATCGGAATGGAGAAATGTAGATAGTGGGGTGCCTCAAGGATCAGTACAGGCACCAATACTTTTCCTAGTATATATAAATGACATGCCGAAGAAAGTAAAGAGTTACATGAGCTTGTCTGCAGACGATGCAAAACTGCTGAGACACATAAGAAATAGTAAAGACTGAAATTCTGCAAGAGGACCTGAATAAGACTTGGGACTGGAGTAAGAAATGGGAGACGAAGTTCAATGTGAAGAAATGTCATGTAATGGAAATGGGAAAGAGTGAAGGGAGACCAAAATGGACATGTAGAATGGGAGATGGAGAAATATTAAAAGTTCAAGAAGAGAGATCTGGGAGTGATAATACAAAATAATCAAGTCAGAGAGTCATGTAAATATGATATTCTGAGATATGTATAGAATGGTGAGATATATAGGAATAGCATTCCACTACATGGATAAAGATATGATGAAGAAGATGATTACCACTATGATTAGACCAAAGCTGGAATATGCAGAAACTGTGTGGTCTCCGCATGAGAAGAAACACGAGAAAAAACTAGAAAGAATACAAAGGATGGCAACAAAGATGGTTCCAGAACTGGAGGGATTGTCATATGAAGAAAGGTTAAAGGAAATGGACCTGCCAACACTGGAACAAAGAAGAGAAAGGGGAGACCTAATACTAATTTACAAATTGTGGAATAAAATGGAAGAAGCAGATAATGTGGAGTTGCTACGAAGAGAAGGAAGAAACACCAGCAACACACGAGGACACAGTAATAAATTGAGAAAAGGAAGATGCTTGAGACGTAAAAAAATATAGCTTCCTGCAAAGAAACATAAGTGGTTTGGAACAGACTAAGTGAGGATGTAGTATCAGCAAAGAGTGTGCACAACTTTAAGGAAAGGCTGGACAAATACAGATATGGAGACGGGACCACACGAGCGTAAGCCCAGGCCTTGTAAAATTACAACTAGATAAACACACACACACACACACACACACACACACTTCTTCTTAAATTTTCAAAATTGCAGACACTCTGCAACCTGCCTTTGATTCCCTATCTGGGCCATGTGTTCTGTTCTCCATGCAAGACAACGCCCCATCCAGCACCTGCTCTCTCCCACACACAGCAGCACAACACAACACCTCAGAGGTGAATCTTCACGTGTCTCGCAATCTCACCTCTTGTCATAAATCGCTTGCCACAAGCATCACACTGGAACCCTTTGTGGCCACAGTGTCTTATGCCATGTCTCTTCAGCCATGACTTCACAAGGAATCTTTTCCCACAAACTTCACACTCATGGTTTTTTTCACCAGTGAGTGTAAGGGTGTGTGTCTGGAGGTGACCCTTCTGAGTGAATCTTTTCCCACAAACTTCACATTTATGTTTTCTTTCACCAGTGTGTGTAAGGGTGTGTTTCTTGAGGTCACCCTTCTGAGTGAATCTTTTCCCACAAACTTCACATTTATGGTTTCTTTCACCAGTGTGTGTAAGGGTGTGTGTCTGGAGGCTATCCTTCCGATTAAATATTTTCCCACAAACGTCACATTTATGGTTCTTTTCACCAGTGTGTGTAAGGCTGTGTGTCTGGAGGCTACCCTTCTGAGTGAATCTTTTCCCACAAACTTCACATTTATGTTTTCTTTCACCAGTGTGCGTAAGAGTGTGTGTCTGGAGGTTACCCTTCAAACTGAACTTTTTTCCACAAACTTCACATTTATGTTTTCTTTCACCAGTGTGTGTAAGGGTGTGTGTCTGGAGGTTGCACTTCAAACTGAACTTTTTCCCACAAACTTCACATTTATGGTTTCTTTCACGAGTGTGTGTAAGGATGCGTCTCTTGAGGTCACCCTTCAGATGGAAACATTTCCCACAAACTTCACATCCATGTTTTTTTCCTCCAGTGTGTGTAAGAGTGTGTGTGTTGAGGTGATCCTTCCCACCCAATCTTTTCCTACAACCTTGAGATTCATGATTTCTTTCACCCGAGTGCGTGGGTGCTTTTGTTGAGGTCACCCTTCCCAGGGAGTCTTTCCTCACACTCCTGGCACTCATGCTTTCCCTCAGCAGTGTGTGCAAGGCTGTGTCTGATGAACTTTCTCTCAGTCCCAAACTGCCTCACAGTCCTCCCACTCAAACTTTCCCTTTCTTTATGGCTGGAGAAGGCAGCAGCAGCAGGGTGGTGGTGGTGGTGATTCTTCTGATCGCCCCTGATCCTCACACCAGTGGCAGTCTGCTCTGCTGCTCCTGGCCACTCAGGCTGCTGCCCGGCCTTGCAGCCGAGGGGGTAGCAAGTCTTCCTCACCGCTACTCAGGGACCAAGCAAGTAGGTGAAGGGAAGGATGCACCAAGGAGCAAGGACAGTGAGTGCTGAGCACAGCAAGTGTCTCAGACCCTCACTTCAGCACCAGCACCAGCGGTGAACATCAGGACACACACACACAGAGTCGGGTGCTGTCTTCTGGCCCTGTGCTGCCCACCTCAGACCCTCACTTCAGCACCAGCGGTGGACGTCAGGACACACACACACAGAGTCGGGTGCTGTCTTCTGGCCCTGTGCTGCCCACCTCAGACCCTCACTTCAGCACCAGCGGTGAACGTCAGGACACACACACACAGAGTCAGGTGCTGTCTTCTGGCCCTGTGCTGCCCACCTCAGACCCTCACTTCAGCACCAGCAGTGGACATCTGGACACACACACACAGAGTCAGGTGTTGTCTTCTGGCCCTGTGCTGCCCACCTCAGACCCTCACTTCAGCACCAGCGGTGGACGTCAGGACACACACACACAGAGTCGGGTGCCGTCACTTAGCGCTGTCCTCCTCCCAGCATGGTGGACACCACTACCTGGTTTGTAAGAGATGTGTTAATGCAATGACTTGTTCTTTCAAGGTACCGGCACACCCCCTTAACAAACAGTTTATATCACTGAAAAGCTGCTCATCAACCCCTTCGATGCGGCCGGGCAGAGAGCGTGGCTCACGGCATATCCGGGCACAGCCGCGGGCAACACCCAGATTTAAGCCATAAAACAAACATAGTCATGCATGCACTTGAGCAGCAACAGTAATAATAATATAAAAATAATGGCAATGTCCCCCCCCCCCTTTTTTTCCCACCCTCCCGCTCCCTCGTGTAATGCGCATATTATAATGTACATGTGAGTGTGTGGCTGTGTGTTTAAGCACAGGCTCAGTGCCTTTGCCAGGATGTTATGGAACACGTCAGAGCTGATGGCCGTGAGAACACATGCTGAGCTAACGCAAGAATCAGCAAATGATGACTTTCATCAACAGTCATCAACCGGAACCCACACCCTTCCGGACGATCTAACAAACAAATAAAACGAGTGAGCAACGCGAAGACGGGGGAGAAGCCGAGAGAAGACATATGACGGGCAGGCGAGCGGTGCTCCGCCGCCCCGCGCCCTGTGGTGTGGCTGGCTCTTAAATTGTGCGACTCGCTAACGTAAACTGTAAACTTTGTGTACAACTGTTAATATAGTTAAAATTACAATTTGTATTGGTATTGCCCTGTGAGAGAGAGAACTAAAGTGAACTAAAGTGAACTTATAACGGCTACCGCTCGGCCAACTACTAGTAAAAGGCTATTGTGTTATCTCACCTACTACAATCAACTTGTGAAAGCAGGCAACGGTACACCGGACCTGACATGAGATAACAGTTCGCGCCTTAAACGTTAAAACATAACACTTAACACAAACCACGTTAAAAACAACGCCTAAAAGTCTGAACATAAATAGTGTGCAGCGTGGTTACGAACTACAGGTAACTCTCAATTTATGCGAGTATTGCGTTCTTGAAGAGGTCGCGTAAATCAAAAACAATGTAAATCAAACAACAGGTATGTTTCTGTCGAAAAATAAATACCATATTTTGCGGCGTATAACACGCACCCCAAGCTTTGAAAAAAAAAAAGTTCTTAAAATGCTCAAAAATATGTACGGGTTAAAGAACATTGACAATGTAC
The DNA here is from genome assembly GCF_024679095.1 of Eriocheir sinensis. Taxonomy (NCBI): domain Eukaryota; kingdom Metazoa; phylum Arthropoda; class Malacostraca; order Decapoda; family Varunidae; genus Eriocheir; species Eriocheir sinensis. The sequence continues at coordinate 1,166,280 of NW_026111831.1, forward strand.
AGTTTTCCGAAATTTATATATTTTAGGTGTAATCTTTACTGCTTGAATTGACAAGTGTCCTTGAGTAAAGCAATGAAAATGGCGGTCGGGGTGGTGTTGTGAGAAATACATCCCCGTACATACTGATGATGCACAGCTTCTAATATCATAATAAGCATATTATTCCCACCATCACTCGTAGGTTATGACAGACAACTAGGCAAGACACAATTCACGCGGTTCTGGTGACACGCGGCATGCAGCTGTTTGTTGTGTGGTTTCCAAACAATGCAAATGGCGGCCGGGCTGGTGTTGCGAGAATTGTTGAGTAGCGTGGCAGCGTGGGTACTGTATTGTTGTTCAAGTGGCGCGCAGGAAGAACTGAGCTTAGCTGTGTGGCCGCGGCGCCGTGTGAGTCCAGTTGCGTGAGACATATGGTGGCCACTCCATAAAATATCGCGTATAAGTGGAAAAAACTTGTAAATTAAAAATTTATTTAGATTTTGGACCCCGCGTTATTTAAAAAACGCGTAAAACAAACTCGCGTAAATCGAGAGTTACCTGTACTCCGAAGTGTTATATAGGTGTTATCTTTCTCTAATATAACATAACATAAAATGGTGGCTGGTGGCTGCCTCGTCGTTAACCACATTAAAAATAACACTAAAAATCTTAACATAAATGGTGTGCAGCGTGGTTACGAACTACTCCGAATTGTTATATCTCTCTCTCAACCATAACTTCAGTGACAGTGTGTGAGGGCAGAAACAGTGAAGCATGTACCTAGCGTTCTGCTGAGGCAGCGCGCGATCTTCCTGCTCCGTGAGATTCAAGTCAGCACCCAGCCACACCCGAGCGCAACGCCCCGCCCCACACCGCACAACCCGCGTGCCCCGCCTCGCACAACCAAGTTTCCTCGGAGGTGTCTAGGTACTTGTTTCTTCCTACGACACAACTAGTCGTAGGTGCGCACTTTTCTTTGCCAGGCAACTCAAACCTTTGAGGGTGACTGGTGGGCGTATATTGTCTGCCCGCCGCCCCTCCCACCACAGCTACCAGCCGACGGACGGCAGACCCTGCCACCCCTGCATCCTGCCCCAGCCACCGGCGAGGCGAAGGACACGAGCGTGCTGAGTAGTGGGGTATCAAGTTGGTGTCTTCGAGGTTTTTAACACATTTTAGCTGACACTATACATTGATACGGTTTCCGTAATTAAACCACTTGTAACATGATTTCAGGTGCATTACTATTATTATGTTCACGTGTTTAGGCGTGTGGGGCCGTATCTAATCTATTAGAGTTTTCAGCTGTTGATTTTTCTGGCGTGTGGTTGTTTAATATTTTTCTTGAGTAACATTGTTACGCATTTTATGTATAATCATTCATTTTCTTTTGTGTGTTTTATTGCACAGTGGAGAAGTTTTGTCTTGCTAAGCCTCACTCATTATTCTTTTTTCTCTTTTATAATGCATTTCAAAAGCATCGGGGAGGAGTGAGCACATACTTAGTGGTGAAGGATTATTACTTCACTTACTTTTGCAGCGATATTTTTTTTCTTTTACCATTTTACTCCTCATTTTACTAGTAACTCTTTTTAATGGCAGAGAAACCTGACCCGAAGTTACAAGCTCTCACTGAGGACTATGAGGGGTGGGTAGAGAGAAATGACAAGTACCGTCACGGATAACGGGAACTGTTCTCACGTAAGGAGTGTAGCAGTCTTCAAAGGGTGCTTGCTCCTCCTTTTATGCTGCATGAGCAACCAAGAGGTATTTACTTACCTTACTAATCCCACTATGGCTTCTGCCCCTAATCACCCGCTAACAGCAACAGCAGTTAGGCCTTTCGCAGGCAGCAAAGGAGGCAGATTATTCGGCCAGGGACTTCTCGTTTCAAAGTGAGATTGTCATGGACATTTCATTCGTGTCAAATCCGGGAGATTAAATATCTCTCAGCCGCTCGAAGGTCAATCCCGGGAACGGGAGCACGGCCCTCATAAACAGGAGCGCGTTCACAGGATGGAAGGATTATGATGCGTTTCGGTCACTTTTTCTTGAAACATTTGGGGAAGATGGGCAACACAGCCTCGTAAAAGGGTGTAAATTTTGCTGTGGACACTGTGCAAACGAGTGGCCGTTTTAACGGGCCAGTGGACGCCTATAGCCTATCTACTGATTTGATCTTGTGTTTTAAACAATGCAACTGGACAGATGGAGAAACTATTTCTGCAGCTAATGCTAGATTATTACTAGAGTTCCTTGTGTACATGATTGTCCTTAAAGTTCCTCTTCAACGGAGTGCAGTATCCCTTGACTACAGCCCCACTGGCAACCTACACGGTTTTATCAGCCAACTTTTATGGCACTTAAAATAATTTTGGGTCCTTTTTGATGCTTCTTTTGCCGTCGACACGTTCGTCGGGGAGGGGAGCCTTCGCGACCCTCTGACCTAAACCTTTTTGGGTGTCACCAGCGGTAATCAAAATAAATCCTTGGTGTGTTCTTTTACCCGTGGTTTAGGCAGAAATAGTCAGATATATGGGTGGATGGAAATTTGAGCTTTACGATCTATTTTTTTTTAATACACAGAATGTGCATAGTGATCGTCTCCAAAGACTAGCGCCGGCTTAAGGTTCAGCCTGACGCTGCTTTGTGTATCTTTCCACCACACGACTGTAACCTGCATCCTCGCATTTACTAATTTATGTTTGGTTCCTGAGCTTTTGCCTGCATCTTTTTTTCATGCGAGAAGGGGAGTGCTTGAGTAATACTTTTCACTCTAACCCACTATTTTCTGTTATTGCTGAGTTGATGCAAGGCAGTCAGTCTTCTTCATTTAATTGGACCCGTAATAACCGAGGGTGTAGACTAACATAGGGATAGGTATTTTTTTTACCTTCAACCTCATGTGCTTCTGCTTAAAACAGACTTTTTCTCTGCAATGACAGACTTAACTAAACTTGAGCAGATGCTGTCCCTAACTTTTATTGTAACCAGCATGTGAATATCTGTAAGCTTTGGAAGTATGCAGACAAGTCTTACTTACCCTTTGCTTGACATGCCACTGTTACCCGTTACGGGAATTATTTTTGGCGTCACAGATGTCAGTCATCCACGTTCGTTACGATCGAGGGATAGGTGGAAATTTGTCTTTTTAATATGATGTTTATTAATGCTGGAATTACTTTAATCAATTATGCTGGAGTTATATATTTCAGTGAGATTTGTTACAACAGTGATTTCACAACTTGGTGACAGGATTTTCTTTTATAGTACTGTAGACCTGACAAACTTAGTATTAGGAGTTAGTGGTGCTGACTACCAATGCTTCTAAGGTCCTCCAGACTTGTCCTTGTTATCACATTGTAACTATTAGGAGACTCTACGGATAACATAACCTCTTTTCACACAACCTTATCTATTGTTGTAAACCCCACCCGTCTCAAAGGCTTGCCGAGGGTAACGACACTGGCAATTAATTGTCACGCAACGGATGAGTGTTTCTCTGCGACAGTTTTGTGTCAAGGTGTGACTCGAAGGTTCAGTGTGTAGCAGATCTTCTTCAAGGATTGTTCCTTTTTCTTTTTACTATTCCAAATAGCTCCATTACCATGTATCCTAATGACAGTTTAGTCAATTTAATTTTACTAGGATGTATCATGTAAATAATTTTTCGAGCTATTATTTTGTTTTCTCGGAATAGTACTCAACTTCCACGTCCACGACTCTAGCCCTGTTTACCTCAACCCGTATGTACATTACCCATTTCTTGTTACTTCCATGATTATTGTCATTGGCATTTCCCTATGTTGTATCGTTAGGCGGGCTCTGACTTCTGTGATAATCTTTAAAGCAACTGTAATAAGACCACGCTTAGCTAGTACACTTTGGGCGACTGTAACATGGGTCGGTACAGCAATTTATAAAGGTGGGGTGAGCCGCGAGGTTGCAACTCTCAGGGAACCGAGCGTGTAATGTGTTTATTATAATGTACATGTGAGTGTGTGGCTGTGTGTTTAAGCACAGGCTCAGTGCCTTTGCCAGGATGTTATGGAACACGTCAGAGCTGATGGCCGTGGGAACACATGCTGAGCTAACGCAAGAATCAGCAAATGATGACTTTCATCAACAGTCATCAACCGGAACCCACACCCTTCCGGACGATCTAACAAGCAAATAAAACGAGCGAGCAACGCGAAGACCGGGGAGAAGCCGAGAGAAGACAGGTGACGGGCAGGCGAGCGGTGCTCCGCCGCCCCGCGCCCTGTGGTGTGGCTGGCTCTCAAATCGTGCGACTCGCTAACGTAAACTGTAAACTTTGTGTACAACTGTTAATATAGTTAAAATTACATTTTGTATTGGCATTGCCCTGTGAGAGAGAGAACTAAAGTGAACTAAAGTGAACTTATAACGGCTACCGCTCGGCCAACTAAAAGGCTATTGTGTTATCTCACCTACTACAATCAACTTGTGAAAGCAGGCAACGGTACACCGGACCTGACGTGAGATAACAGTTCGCGCCTTAAACATTAAAACATAACACTTAACACAAACCACGTTAAAAACAACGCTTAAAAGCCTTAACACTCTACCCCAGCCCATCCCTCGCTGAATGACTTTGATAAGAAATTGGTTGATGTAGAAATAAATGTATGGAAGAAAGGAAAATGAAAAGGAGAGGAAGTTTCCAAGAAATCCTGAAACAACAAGAAAGGGCAAGAAAAGTGGAGATGGAGCGTGAGGTTGTCCAGGTAATGAGAAACAAGGAAGACTTGGTTCGAATTGGCAGAGAAGAAGAAGAGTGTGATAATCGTGGGTGTTAAGGAGGAGAAAATCCCAATGAAGGCAGAGAGATATGAAATCCCTGAAGTGAAAGAAACACTGACAAGCTTAGATAAAAGTGCCGGAAGGCTGACAGAGGAGGTGGACGAGGTGACATGACTAGGAAAATATGAGGAAGGGAAAAACAGACCTATCAAGCTGAAGTTAAGGTCACAAATGGCAGCCAAGATCATCTCAAGTCGGAGTGGAATACTAAAAGGGACAGAACATTATAAAGAAACATATATAAGAAAAATATGAGCATGGAGGAAAGAGTTAAGATGAGGGAAACTGTGAACAAAGCAAAGCACAGGAATTAAGAAAGAACAGAGTCAGAAAAATAAAGAGTTTTTGGAGAGTGTAAAATGACAGAGTGATGAAGTGGTGGATCAGGAAGAGGGAGGAGGAGGCCAAGTAAACACCAACACCACCAACAACAACAAGGAAGAGAAGGGAGCGAAAAAGCTTAGGTCAACATTCACTAATGTCGACGGACTTATATAAGAAAAGCTAGAATTAAAAGACTACCTGAACAGAGCTACACCAGATGCAATGTGCACCACTGAAACAAAACTAGCACAAGGCCCAGAAGTGGCGGGAACAGAGGAGTGCAATTACACTATATACAGGAAGGCCACAATAGGGAGGAGTGGGGGAGGGGTGATGCTGCTGCTCAAAACAGACTTAAATGTGATCAAAGTGAGAACAGGACCAGAAAATACAGGAAATCTGAAGTGTTTTATTACAGCTGAAAAACTGTCAGTAATGGTGACATGTGTGCCCCCACACGGACGAGGGAAATGTATAACAACCTGTCAGAAGGTACGAGTAAAGCATTAGAGGATGCTATTAGAAATAGCAAGAATGTACATAATTCTAACAGGGGGCTTCAGCTGTAAAAATGTCAACTGGGAAAAGTTGGAAGTGGAAGGTGAAGAAAATACATGGGGAGCTAAAGTTTTGAAATTGTCCACAGAAAACCTCACGACACAGTGGGTGAAGGAAGAGACGAGATTTAGAGGAAAGGATGAACCAGCAAGACTGGACTTAATGTTCACTAACGGAACAGACCTGTTAAGTGAAGAGCAACACGAGTGCCCGCTGGGAAAAAGTGACCATACAAGACTAGATTGGAGGAACTGGGCCTGCCAACACTGGGAGAAAGAAGAGAAAGAGGAGACCTGATAGCGCTGTACAGGAACACAAGTGGAATGGACGTGTTGGACAGAAATGATTTAATCAGATGGAAGGGAGGAGGCAACTAAGAGGACACAGCAAGGAGTTGAGGAAGGGGACTTGTTTGAAAGACTTAAAGAAGTACAGTTTTCCACACAGGAGTGTGGATACATGGAGTGGACTTAGCAAAGACATTGTTGAAGCATGTGGCAGTGTCCATATAATGAAGGAAAAGTTGGAGAAGCATAGAATGGGAAAAAGGATTGTCTCAGTTTGCGGTCAGGCCCTGTATACTACAAATAGGCATAGCTGGGCACGATAACAGAAAACCTTATTCCCGATAACCGATAACTGATAATGAAAAACCTTAACGGCGATAACCGATATTCGTTAACTAGAGACACAAATATAGGCGATAACCGATAACCGATATAAATCCACAATTCCGATACTAGCTAGCGATAAGTCCGATAGGCGAAAACGATACTATATATTGATATTTCAGATCGAACAACATTGATGAATTCAAATTTTCATTATCTGTATTTTAGGAAACTTACAAAACCTTAAAACCACACGTTGACACGTACATATGGACGGTAATACTAGAAATGCCTGAACCGGTGTTGTGATATTTGGCGTCTCCACCGTCAAAAACTGTTTACAAACACTGGTCTCTCGTGAACGGTGCATGCTCAGACCAGCAAGCGTAGACCTGTACAGTCTCATAAAGCTTTTAAACCGTAATTAAGAGTTGCTGGAAGGCTGAATCAGACATATAGTACCACTACCACCATCCTCGCTGTTTCTAGAACGACACTCTGTACGAGTTGTATTTATATGTACAGAGTGTCGTTCTAGAAACAGCGAAGATGGTGGTACTGTATGTTTGATTCAGCTTTCCAGCAACTCTTAATGTGTTAAAAAAGCACTGTGAGACTGTACAGGTCTACACTTAATGGTCTGATCATGCGCAGTTCACGAGAGACCAGTGTTTGTAGACAAAAGCGCCAGCTTTTGACGGTGAGACACCAAATAACACAACACCGGGTACCTTCAGTATCATGGCATGGTCACAAACGAATATGGAATATCAAATTTGAGGCAGTGAATAATCATTTTGGGGGCAAAGTTAAATGATTTTTCTTTATGATATATTGATTTTGGAGTAGCATAAAAAAATAACCTAGTGTTTTAATTTTCATGATCTAAGTATGAAATCTCATCACCGAAGCTATTTCATACCCCGAAGTTTTTTTCATACAACACCGGGCCACGCATGCGCAGTAGGGAGACAACGTTTTTTTTTTTTTTGAAAGGCAGAAAAAAAAGTAGCGATTATCGCTAGTTTGGTTACAAAAGTAACGAAGATACCGATATATATTTAAATAAGTAGCAGATGGTCGATAATCCGATTTTGTTATCAGCGATAAAGTATCGCGATAACTTATCGCGATAAAGCCCAGCTATGCAAATAGGTAAATACATTTTGGTAAATATATACACACACACACACACACACACACACACACACACACACACACATCTGCATACCTTCATACAAATACACTCCCTCTCCACAGTTTAGAGAAAACAAAACATAATCAGGTTAAGGTTTACTTCATGCACCTTTCCATGTCTCGTCTCCTACTTAACAGCTGCTCTTTGGTTGCCACACGTGTGCTCTGCTAACCTTCCAATAGTAATAGTAATAGTTAAGGTTTACTTCATGCACCTTTCCATGTCTTGTCTCCTACTTAACAGCTGCTCTTTGGTTGCCACACGTGTGCTCTGCTAACCTTCCAATAGTAATAGTAATAGTTAAGGTTTACTTCATGCACCTTTCTATGTCTTGTCTCCTACTTAACAGCTGCTCTTTGGTTGCCACACGTGTGCTCTGCTAACCTTCCAGTCTCCCGGAAGTCTGTCACTGGGGGTCAGCGGCTGAATGGTGAGTTGATGCTGCCAAGTGAAAGGGCCAGTCATTTGGTGATTTCTGGAAGGTAAAACAATCTCATAACAAAAGCGTCATATTTTGCCCAAAAATAAACTATAATAAAAATAAATTATTAAAATAAATTATTGGCTACCCTTTCCACTAAAGTCCCCTAAGCCAGCCACCGTCTTGACTCGGGTGTAATTCTAGAGGTTTGACCCCAGGCAAGCTTCTAAGGCCTCGGATCATTCACTGGGTAGGCGGTGGCTGAGTGGTCAGCGTGCGGGCCCTGCGCTCACCGCGTTCTGGACGACACGGGCTTGAATCCGCCGATACTACCGGGGATTTTTCAGTCACTGCGAGTGGCCTAAGACTACCCACATGGTGCCCTGAAGACCACCTATCTACCCGGACTCTTGAAAAACCGCCCAAGTCATTCAAGAATGAGCTCCGGGGGACAGCATGAGCTAAGAAAAGGTGGTGCCACTATAAACACTTGCCTGCACCAAGACAGGCTCCGGCCGACCACTGTAATGTGTATATTATGATGCTACAGGCTTTGAAACAAAAACAAAATAAATAAAAAAATAAAGAAAGAAAGAAAGATATATTTCTGTTTACAAGTTTACTTCGTTCCGGAATTTTGCTCACAAACCAAAAAACTCATAAACCAAAATGAATTTCTTCATTTAAGTTAATGCGGATCCCATTAATGAATCACACACGTATCCCATACAATATTAACATAAAAATCATTTACATATTTTATACAAAATAAGGGTAATTTTACTTACAAATAGCAATAATAAATAATATAAATAGGATGTGAAAAAAATATACATAAATAAAATAGTGCTGAAAACACAAAGACCGCACACTAGAACACAAAGGTAAGCGTACACGAGCGCGGGTGCTGCCTCTGCCAGTGTGCAATGTGGACTGAAGGCGCCGGCACACTGGGCGCTTTCCTCCAACCGTTGGGGCTAAGAGCAACCGCAGTTGCCCGTACACCTAAATGGGAGCAAGTTGTTGGTGTGGGTAAACACTCCTGTCCTCCCGTCTTTGAAGCCATGATGGTGCCCACAACGGCTTCTTCCTTCCATGTAACTGTAGCAACAAGTCCATAATTTGAGTACCAGCAGCACAAGCCACAGCAGCCCTTACTTTGGCAAGCGGCGCCATGTTGGAGGAAAAAGGCCCAGTGCAACATCAGTTTGAGATCCCAGTCCCAGTGTTTTCCGCTCTGAGCGCTCTCATCTTGCAGCGAACAAAGGGAACCCACGCTCGCGTCTTCGACTTGTACAAACAGGATGCTCGTACACCAAGTCACCACTTGTAAAACAAAGCATTTTTAGTGACTTTTTTTCCTCATAATCAAAACGCTCGTAAACTAAGCCACTCGCAAGCCGACGCATCACTGTAAAAAACAGGCCAGTTCACCATAAAACACTTAGAGGTGTTTTCTGTTGTTTGTCATCTTCAGAAAATTGAGAGCAACTAAAGAATAATTATTTCTTTGTGCTGTCATTACTATTATGTTATTTATAAATAATGAACACACTTCCTCTCCACTGAGCCACAAGGGCATTCAACACACAAGTTATCTTGCAGCTGTGCTGTTCTCTCTCTCTCTCTCTCTCTCTCTCTCTCTCTCTCTCTCTCTCTCTCTCTCTCTCTCTCTCTCTCTCTCTCTCTCTCTCTCTCTCTCTCTCTCTCTCTCTCTCTCTCTCTCTCTCTCTCTCTCTCTCTCTCTCTCTCTCTCTCTCTCTCTCTCTCTCTCTCTCTCTCTCTCTCTCTCTCTCTCTCTCTCTCTCTCTCTCTCTCTCTCTCTCTCTCTCTCTCTCTCTCTCTCTCTCTCTCTCTCTCTCTCTCTCTCTCTCTCTCTCTCTCTCTCTCTCTCTCTCTCTCTCTCTCTCTCTCTCTCTCTCTCTCTCTCTCTCAATAAGCATGCAGCATTGATGAACAAACAGCGACAGCGCCATGAGTCGAGGGATGATTATAATGCCATAGTCATTACTGCTGCACCTTGATGACACTCATTATTGTCCAGGGCTTGTAGTGTTATTTTGCAGCGGCGGCGGCGGCGGTGACGGGTGCACGACAGGCAGTGAAAAGTCTCGTTTTATTCAATGATTAGCCGAACGGACAGGTGGTGGTGCTCGGCCCTCCATACGTCCCCTTCACCGCCTCCTGCAGGACTCCACCAGGACCTCCTACACTGGTTCCTGAGGACACATAAGGATAGGAATGGAAGCTGAGTAGAGTATTGCATCGCTTTATGAACGTGAAGAAGACAGAGTGGCAACACTGGTGTTTGGAAGCAGAGAATGAGCTCTCCAAGATTCAAGCCTTTTCTGTAATAATTAGGACACCAGCATACAGCAGTCAATCACCAGGTCATCTGTGAATACTGCCAGTAATGAATTTGCACAACAACATCTGCTAGGATCACAGCAGAAGGAAGATATACACCATTTCCAGGAAGACAGTCCAAGCAGAGCCAAGATGTCTGCCTCTACCCAGAAGGCCCCTACCCAGAATGAAAACAATGAAGATGCCTCAGGTAGGAAAAATATTTTCCCATGTATAATATGTCAGCTCCATTGTGACAGTGGTATAAAGTGTAACACCTGCAACATGTGGAGTCACCATGTATGCTCAGGAGTGCCTACACATTTAGGAATCATGCTGGTGAATACTAACAGAAAGTACACATGTCAGCCATGTGCTAGGCAAAGTTTCTCTGACTATACAACTCAAGCAAATGAAATGGAGGAGTGTAAAAGGAAGGATCTGGCTATGATCTCAAGAAACAGGCCTCTGGCTTCAAAGCTTGTGGGTACAAATACTAACCCTGAAGATACTACCCATAACAGCCAAGAGTCACAGGGCAGTAATGACACCCAAACTGTAAATGGAGACACTGCAGAGGATGCCACGGGCAATGATCCACTCAGTTCATGGAGCTCCCCGGAGGATATGCGCCTGAGCCTGAGCCAAGAGGTCACACCTACCATAGCACCAGACCAGGCAGAGCAGCGGCAGCAGCAGCAACAACAAGAAGACACCAGTACCCCAGCATTAGTGAGTAACAGGCAAAAGGAAATGCCGATATGCCGTTTCTACAGAAGGGGTGTGTGCAAGCATGGAGTGCCTGGTAAGGACTAAATTTAGACACCCAAAACAATGTCCAAAGTTGCTGGCACATGGTGTTAAAGGAGAACACGGGTGCAATCAAGGGTGGAAGTGCTCCATGTTCCACCCCATGATGTGCTGGGATTCGGTAAGGAAATATGAGTGCCAAAAGGAGTCCTGCAAATACCAGCACATTAAAGGCACTAGGAAGAGAAGGGAAGTAGCAGCACCACCACCACCACAGCCCACACCATCCAATGCTGCAGTAGCCCAGGCTATGACCCTTACCCCTGGAACACCTGCCCCCACTACCACTACGGTTGCCACCGAAGGCAGAGGTTTTTTAGAACTGGCAACAGGGTTGAGGATGGACATGGCAGCCCTAGTCAAAGCCATGGAGACTCAGGAGATGCTACTGAACAACCTTATGAAGGAGAACAGAGCGAGCTGGGTACCACCAGGCCAGCCCACCATCGGCGCCCCATGGATCAGTGCTATAACCTCTCGCTAGAGAACATCATAATGGGCAACATCCAAGGACTGTGCCCGAAAACAAATCAAGCCAAAGTCCCCTTCTTGAGGGAGCTTTCGGCAGAAGTGGAACCCTTGGTTATAGCCCTAACTGAAACACACTTGAGCAGTAGTGTGAAAGATGAGGAGATACAAATCAAAAACTACACACCATTTAGAACAGACAGAGAAATTAGGAGTCACGGAGGAGCAATAATATATGTAAGAAATGAGATATCTGTTGACACAAAATCCTTACTCTCGTAAGGCGGTGTCACACTAGCACTTTTTCCGTCGATTCATGCGATTTCCGTCGATTTTTCATCGTTCCGCATGAACTTATCGCATGAATTTGTCAGACGATCAGGATCGTTTCCGCCTGCAAATTTCTGCCTTTGTTTACATTTCCAAGACCAAGACCGAGACTTTCCGCGTGGCTTTAACCTGTCTCACAAAGCCTTATTACCACCTCTACGCTTCGTCATGGAAAGAAAACCACATCCAAGCTGGACACGCCTTTCAGAGGAGTTCCTTGTGGAAAGCATAAGGAGCCATAAGTGCCTCTGGGACCACAAGGATGAATCTTATATGAAGAAAGGCCAGAAAAGAGCGGCTTACAACACAGTCACCTGTGCCCTCCGAAACAACTTCCCAGAACTCAGCAACATTACTGCAGGTAATGAGAACATTTAGTTTCCTCGTTCCTTGTAGGCTGATTAATCATAGATAAAAAAAAAAGGGCGGGGGGATTATGGATATCAGCATAGCCATTTTTCTCAAATCGGGTCATTAATCTTTGGAATGCCATACCTTCCTCAGTTGTGTCTGCAACCACCTTGTCAGTATTTAAAAGATTACTAGTGGCACACCTTGGTGATAAGCTGTAAGAATACTGACATGTACACCATGGACAATTCACCCAGTGCTTACAACACACTTTCCACAGTATTTTAATTACACATCTTGTTATTGTATAAGTGATCCCCAATACTGTGGCATGTTGTCTTGTTATTGTATAAGTGATCCCCAATACTGTGGCATGTTGGCTATTTATTTCTGGGTTCTGGGTTACATTAATCCGTCACTTGCATCAAAATTTAAGATTATAATTTTTTTCTTCAGATCAAGTGAGATCGAAGTACAACAACCTTCGCACTTACTTCATGAAATAGTACCGCAAAGTGCAGGCAACCCCAAGTGGATCAGCTGGTCACTATACTTCAAAGTGGGAGTTATTTGATAGTATGTCTTTTTTGAAGGACACATTAAATAACTATACCACAAAGGCCAGTGATTCCTTCAATGCAGAGGTAAGTACAGTGCTATAATGTTATAATTTTTGGGGAGTGAATTACAAATGTATCAGCAGTTGGTATTTACCTTTAATCAATCAAGAAAACTCTCCTTCACAGTTTAGAGGAATAATGTTAAATACTACTACTCCCATAACACGTATGACAACAGAGTAATTATTGCCTTTAGCCAAATAAACCATTTCATGTCGGTATTGGATATTGTTATTGTAGTGCCAAAACCAAAAGACAGATCAACAAGTGCAAACCATGAATTTTCCTAATGATATTTAGATGTGGAATGGTTGCCGTGCTTACACATATGGGTCACATCTATCTCTCTATCTATCCCCCAACTCTCATATAATCTTAGTTTATTCTTTTCTCTCTAGGCAAACGTGTCACTGGACAGCTGCTCCATCCTCATTCATGAAGATGGGATACAGGAGCCATGCATAATATCTCCCAGCAGCTGTTCAAGTGATTCATTTTTATACTCTTCTACCCCATCGCCATCCTGTACTATCTCATTACCTCCATCATTACCTGAAGGTAGTGCAACCCAGCCACAGGCACCTTCAGTGGCAGGCAGTGCATTGCTGTCAACAACGGGAATGCCACCTGTGTCCTCCTGTGGTACTACAACAGTGACTAAGAAGAGGAAGAGGAATGACATGAGTGACATAGAGGATGACTGCAGAGAAGCCCTACGAAACCTCAAACAGACTCCTCAAGAAAATGACGATTTCAGCGCAAGTTTTGGCAGGGCGGTCGGTCACTGGATGCGCGACTTACCTGCTGGTGAAAGGACATCAGCAGCCTTCAAGATAATGGAGGTCATGAAGAGTCACGATTTTTGTTAATAGGTAAAGTCAGGTAAAAGGTAAAAAGAATAAAGTTATCTCAAATCAAGCAAGTTTTATTTCATCACAAAAGCCCAAGGACATTTTTCAGAAAAGTAAATACTGAATTATGTTGCCTCCCTTTATGTAAAAAAAAAAAAAAGTAAGTTGATATTAATGATAATGTTGAAAAGGTAGCAGAGAAAGTATGAAGGCATGTAAGTTTATACAAGGGCAACAATTGTTGGGATAAGGCTTACAGAATTTCTAAGTAAGCTGTAATACTCCCTTACTCATTACCAATACCAGGAACAAGAAAACACAATTCACTGTATGGAAAACCTTAAGCAAACTATAATTCATCTTATTAATGCGAATAACCTTAATCCAAAATATTATTGTCCTAACCTTAGCAACTAAACTTATCCAATTGAAAGTAATCCTAGTATCACAAATAAACTTAATCCAGACTATAAAACTTATATTAAAAACTTAATCCAGACTATAAAACTTAGTATATTAACAACTTAATCCAGACTATAAAACTTATATTAAAAACTTAATCCAGACTATAAAACTTATATTAAAAACTTAATCCAGACTATAAAACTTATATTAAAAACTTAATCCAGACTATAAAACTTATATTAAAAACTTAATCCAGACTATAAAACTTATATTAAAAACTTAATCCAGACTATAAAACTTATATTAAAAACTTAATCCAGACTATAATAAAACTTATTAAAAAACAATCTAGACTATAAAAAAAAGGGGGGGAAAGGGAAAGTTCATGCCCACACTGGGTATCTCAGCAAATATGTATACATACATAAAATTCCTAGGTTTATGGATATACATAAGAATAAGAATTAGTGCATGTGAATTCTCTCTGCTTGCCATGCGACACTTCCTTCATTATTGAAATATTCTTCAAATGTTTCCCGCACCACCTTAGCATCATTACTGTGACCTCGGCCAATGGGTGGTAATCTCTGAAATGCTTCCTGGAGGACATCTTCCACTTCTTCATGTCTATGCTCTCCATGTGAGTTGTGTGATGCTGCATGCTTTTTTTCAGAATCTACCCTTAGGTAATTGTGGAGTACTGCAGTGGCAAGAACTATATCTTTAACATTCTCAGGAGATGTGTTAATAAGTTTTTTGTAAATCTGAAATCTTCCAGCCATAATCCCAAAAGCATTTTCAGATGTACGCCTTGCACGTGACAGACGATAGTTGAAAACCAGCTTCTCATTGGGTAGGTCTTTCCCAGGATATGGCTTCATGAGGTATGTTTTGAGAGGAAAGGCATCATCACCAACTATTACAAAAGGACACTGTCTCCTGGTGAATGGAATAGGGGTAGAAGGTGGAATATTTATTATGTTTTTCTCAATAGCATCTCTAAGGCCACACCTTTCCCACACTCCAGCATCACTAGCTCGACCACTAGCTCCTACATCAACATACATGAATTTGTAGCTGGCATCCACCAGTGCCATCATGATGAGACTAAAATGGCCCTTATAATCATAATATTCAGACCCAGAACGTGGTGGCTTAGAAATAAGTACTCTCTTGCCATCCAGAGCCCCAATGCACATGGGAAAATTCCACCTTGCATAGTACTGGCTGGCAACATGCTGCCACTCACTTTGGTTTCTTGGAAGGTGAAGGTACTGTGGCTGCAGAACTTGGTAGATGGCTCTACATACTTCAGGTATAATTGAAGAGATAAGGTTGTGGCTGATGCGAAACTGGCAGGCGAGTGAAGCTTGAGATTCCCCTGAAATTACGAAAGGTTTGTAGGTGATGGTGCATGGTAAATATTTACTTACATACTAACATATTCTGAATAGGGTGGAGTCTAAGGCTTTTCGTCTCATTGATTCCCCTCTAGCAGTTATTTACCCCCCCCCCCCTCACTACAAACAAAATCTTACGATTTGCAACAAAAAACAACTGACATATCAATGCAAATAGGCCAAAATCTATCATGAGAAATTTGTTTTGTCTAACCTAACCTAACCTAACCAACCCTCACTTAAACCTAACTCATACCTAACCCAATCTAACCTAACCTAACCTAACCTAACCTAACCTAAACCTAACCTAACTAAACCTAACCTAACTTTTGTTAGGTTAGGTTAGACGAAACTAATTTTTCCTGATAGATTTCGGTCTGTTTGCATTGATATGTCAGTTATTTTTGTTGCAAATCGTAAGATTTTGTTTGTGGTGGGGGGGGGTAAAAAAAACACCTTGATTTGCGGGGAAAATAACTGCTAGATTAATTAAAAGCAGGCCGAAATCTTCCAGAAAAAATTAGTTTTGTCCAGAAAAGAGATGGTGGTGTAATTGTAAATAAATAACATTATTTCTATGATTAAGCCCTACTTTTCATTGGAACTAACCTGTGGCCAAGTAATGAAGTGTCAGTGTCAAACGCTCTCCTGCAGTGACAGCCTTCCTCATCCTGGTGTCACTTCTGGCAATAAGAGGTGTCACTAACTCCAGAAGTCTGTGGTACTGGCTCTTGTCCAACCTGATCCAATTCTTCAGAGTCTCATGATCCTCTAAACTCAGCTCTTTTAACAGCCTGTGGTACACACTTTCTCTTTCCCGACGAACCAACCATGAGCGCATCCATGCACGCTTTTTGGCTTGTTTAGCTCGTCTAAGTCTCACAATACACAGTATTAGGTTCAGAGCAGCGTATCTTTGCCGCAGCGTGGACTCCATGTTTGTTTACACTCCTTGGTCTGTGCCGACGGAAAGTTTCAGACGAAACACCGTTTGTGTGTGACAGGCCGCAGCCAAGATATCGACGATTTTCAGAAAAACGACGGAAAAAGTTGACGGAAAAAGTGCTAGTGTGACACCGCCTTTACTCTAATGGACAAGTGGAACTAATTATCATCCACCTAAGAAAGATGAATCTAATAATAATAAATTGCTACCGCCCACCCCAGTGTACATTGCACAACTTTACAGCGGCAATGGAAAAGGTCGCAAAAATACTGGAAGACCAACCAGCACCTTTGCCTGAAGTTATCTTGTGTGGGGACTTTAACTTCCCCTCCATCCACTGGCCGGAAGGTACTGTTGCAGGCGGCACCCTGGACGACCAAGCCCAAGCTAAACTGCTCCTTGATTTCACCGACAAAATCTTCCTCACCCAACAAATAACCAAGCCTACCATAGCACACAACATTTTAGACCTTTTCTTCACTAATAACCAGGATGCAATAGAAAGATACGAAGTGGAGAAAACAATATTCTCGGATCACAGCTTAATACAATAAATACGACGTACAGGAAGACAAGGTTAAAAAAATGGGAATCTATCAAAATGGAGTCCTCTTCCTTTGCAAAATTTAATTTTTAAAGTGAAACAATAAATTGGGAGCTTGTGCAGTGTGAGCTTGGTCAAGTCGATTGGGGTAATATCATGGGAGGAAATAACCCAAACACTATGCTCCAGGCCTTCATTAACACAGTGCTGGAGATATGTGAGGGCCACATCCCAATAAAGAGGAAGAGTGCCTCTGCTCAGCGCCACAACATCCCAAGGGACCGACGAATTCTGATGAGGAAGAGAGCATCCCTCCACAAGCAACTGACTGAGTCCCAGCATGAGGAACAGAGGCACTCAATAAGCAGGAAAATTGAAGAAATAGAACAAAAACTTAAAGAAGCGCACAAAGATCAAAGGACCAAGGAGGAAACGTGTGCAGTGAATAACATTCAGAAGAACCCAAAATACTTCTATAGTTACTGCAAAAAATTCTCAAGAACCAAAACACAGATTGGGCCGCTGCAAACAGAAGAGGGGAAAACAACACAGAGCCCCAAACAAGCATGCCAAGTACTGATGCAGCAATACAGTAGTACCTTCAGCACCCCTCAGACCCGATCAGTAATCCACGACCCAGTAGCATTCTTCACAGAGGACGCAAGCCACCAAGACCACTTAACTGACATAGAGATCACAGTTAACAACATCAAGGGAGCCATAAAGGAGCTCAGATCAAATTCTGCAGCCGGGCCTGATGGAGTGCCGGCCATACTGCTCCTGAAATGTGGTGAAGTCCTGGCTCACCCCATCCAAAAGTTTTGGAGGTGCTCGCTGGACACGGGAATAGTGCCAACCCTAATGAAGAGAGCCACGGTGTGTCCAGTCTAGAAAGGAGGGGAAAAGAGTCAGGCCAAAAACTACAGACCAGTTGCCCTAACGTCACATCTTATAAAAAAAATTGAGAAATGTGTCAGAGACAAAATTATAGCCTACATGGAAAAGAACAGCCTCCATAGTAACAATCAACATGGCCTTAGAAAAGGGCGGTTATGTCTCTCCAAACTCCTGGAACACTATGACTGGCTCCTGGAGAACCTGGCTGCGGCAAGAACATAAATGTCGTGTTCCTTGACTTCTCTAAAGCCTTCAACAAGGTTGACCACGGCATTCTACTCCATAAGCTCAAGACTCTGGGGATTAAAGGAAAGCTAGGTATTTGGCTCTACCACTTCCTTACAGAAAGAGTCCAAGTTGTCACATTGGATGGCCACCAGTCCAGTGAGGCCAGCGTCATCAGTGGTGTGCCACAGGGATCAGTGCTGGGCCCTCTCCTCTTCCTTATACACATGGGAGACATCGATGAGGGGATCAGGAGCTCGGTTATCTCCTCTTTCATCGATGATACCACTGTGAGTCACGCTACCACCACCATGCAGGGAGTCGCCCACCTACAAGAGGACCTCAACAAAGTGCATGCCTGGGCCGCAACCAACAACATGGCATTCAACAAGGCCAAGTTTGAAATGCTGAGATGTGGCCCTGACCACACCATCAAGATGTCTACTTTGATACTGACAGAAGGAGGGCAACAAATATCTGGACAACCTCATGTAAAGTGCCTTGGGGTTCACCTCAGCGACAACGGTTCCTTCTCACACCACATCACAGAAACAGTGAAGAAGGCAAAGGCAATGGAAGGCTGATTCCTTAGAACATTTGCTTCCAGAGAACCCGAGGTAATGTTAATCCTCCGGAAGGCCCTGGTGCAGCCTACGCTGGACTATTGTAGCAAGCTGTGGTCACCACACAAGAAGGGCAATGTGCAGAGGCTTGAAACTGTGCAGAGAGCCTTCACAAGACAAATCAGAGGGTTACGTCACCTAAATTACTGGGAACTTCTGCAGAAACTGGGGCTCTATTTACAACAAAGAAGAAGGGACAGGTATCGGGCCATATACTTATGGAAAATTTTAGGTCTGGTGCTGGACACCACACACAATGCATTGCAAGAGCACGTTAATCAGCGGACTGGACGAAAGTGCAGCAGAAGATCCCTCCCCACAAGAGCCCCAGATGGAGGCAGGACCCTGCTGGCCTCGAGTCTGTCCCATGAAGGGCCACGAATCTTCAACAGTCTGCCTAAGGAAGTCTGAAACCTAACAGGTTGCCTGGTAAATAGGTTTAAGAATGGGTTGGACAAGCTGCAACAAACAGTCCCAGACGAATTAATATACAAAATGCACATACTATAAGGTAAATTTGCATTGAAAAAAAAAATGCAATATACACATAAAACAGTGTAAATTTGTTTCAAAATATATACATATATAATATATATATATATATATATATATATATATTATATATATATATATATACAAAATACACATGAAATGATGTAAATACGTATAAAAATATATATACAAAATACACATTAAATAATGAAAACTCGCGTCAAAATAAATAAACAAAATATCAATAAAAGAATGAGTATTTGTATGAAAATAATTATACAAAATACACATAACATAACCTATATTTGTATAAAACTATATACAAAAAAACATAAAAATAATTTAAATTTGTATGAAAATAAATATACAAAATACACATAAAATTAGGTTAATTTGTATTTAAATACATATACAAAATACACATAAAATAATGTAAATTTGAATGAAAATACATGAACAAATACACTTAAAATAACGTATATTTGTATAAAAAAATATATACAAAACACAAATAGAATAATGTAAAATCGTATTAAAATAAATACACAGAATATTAATAAAATAATGTAAATTTGTATGAAAATAAAGAGGCAAAATACCCATAAGATAACGCATTTTTTTTTTTAAATATATATACCAAAATACACATAAAAAAATTTAATTTGTATTAAAATAAATATATAAAAAACACATACAATAAGGTAAATTTGTATTGAAATAGATATGCAAAATACATATAAAACAATGTAAATTTGTTTCAAAATATATATACGAATACACATAAAATAACGTCGATTTCTATAAAAATATATATACAAAATACACATAAAATGAAGTAAATACGTATAAAAAAATGAATACAAAATACACATAAAATAATGTAAATTCGTATCAAAATAAATAAACAAAATACCAATAAAAGAATGTGTATTTGTATAAATATAAATATTCATAATACACATAAAAAGTATTATATAAATTTACGTTATTTTATGCGTATTTTTTATATTTATATTTATACAAATACACATTCTTTTATTGGTATTTTGTTTATTTATTTTGATACGAATTTACATTATTTTATGTGTATTTTGTATACATTTTTTTATACGTATTTACTTCATTTTACGTGTATTTTGTATATAAATTTTCATAGAAATCTACGTTATTTTATGTGTATTCGTATATATATTTTGAAACAAATTTACATAGTTTTATATGTATTTTGCATATCTATTTCAATACAAATTTAAATTAGTGTACGTGTATTTTGTATAATTATTTTAATACAAATTTAAATTTTTTATGTGTATTTTGGTATATATATTTTTATAAGAAAATGTGTTATTTTATAGGTATTTTTCTTCTTTATTTTCATACAAATTTACATTATTTTATTAATATTGTGAGTATTTATTTTGATACGATTTTACAATATTCTATTTGTGTTTTCTATATATTTTTTTATACATATTTACATTATTTAGTTTGTATTTTGTATATATATTTCATACAAATTTACGTTATTTTAAGTGTATTTGTTTATGTATTTTCATTCAAATCTACATTATTTTATGTGTATTTTGTATACGTATTTCAACACAAATTTACCTGATTTTATGTGTATTTTGTATATTTATTTTCATACAAGTTTAAATTATTTTTGTGTATTTTTGTATATATTTTTATACAAATTTAGGTTATTTTATGTGTATTTTGTATATCTATTTTCATACAAATACACATTCTTTTATCGATATTTTGTTTACTTATTTTGACGCGAATTTACATTATTTAATGTGTATTTTGTATATATATTTTTATACGTATTTATATCATTTCATGTGTATTTTGTATATATATTTCTATAGAAATGTACGTTATTTTATGTGTGTTTGTATATATATTTTGAAACAAATTTACACTGTTTTATGTGTATTTTGCATATTTTTTCAATACAAATTTTCCTTATTGTATGTGCATTTTGTATATTAATTTTAATACAAATTTTATTATTCTATGTGTATTTTTGTTTATGTAATTTTATAAAAATATGCTTTATTATATGGGTATTTTGCATCTTTATTTTCATACAAATTTACATTATTGTATTGATACTCTGTGTATTATTTTGATACGATTTTACATTATTCTATGTGTATTTTGTATATATATTTTATACAAATGTACGTTATTTTATGTGTAATTGTTTTCATTTCATACAAATTTACATTATTTTATGTGTATTTTGTACATGTATTTAAATACAAATTTAACTAATAATATGTGTATTTTGTATATCTATTTTCATACAAATTGAAATTTTTTTTTTGTGTGTGTATATATTTTTATACAAATTTTTGCTATTTTATGTGTATTTTTTAATTTATTTTCCAAAAAATACACGTTCTTTTATCGGAGTTTTGTTTATTTATTTTGATACGAATTTACATTATTTTAGGGGTATTTGGTATATATATTTTTATACTTATTTACATCATTATATATGTATTTTGTATGCATATTTTCATAGAAATTTACTCTATTTTATGTGTATTCGTATATATCTTTTGATAAAAATTTACATTATTTATGTGTATTTTGCATACCTATTTTAATATAAATTTACTTTATTGTATGTGCATTTTTTATATTTATTTTAATACAAATTTAATTATTTCATGTCTATTTTTGTATATTTATTTTTATTACATTTATATTATTTTATTGATATTCTGTTTATTTATTTTTATACGAGTTAATATTTTTTATGTGTATTTTGTATATATATATTTTTATACATATTTACATTATATAATGTTTATTTTGTATATATATTTTATCCAAATTTACGTCATTTTATGTGTATTTCTTTATATTTTTTCATACAAATTTACATTATTTTATGTGTATTTTGTATATGTATTTCAATACAAATTTGCCTAATTTTATGTGTATTTTGCATATCTATTTTCAAACTAGTTTAACTTATTTTTGTGTATTTTTGTATATATTTTTATAAAAAATTTAGTTATTTTATTTGTATTTTGTATATATATTTTCCTACAAATATACACTCTTTTATTGGAATTTTGTCTATTTATTTTGATACGAATTTACATTATTTTATGTGTGTTTTGTATATATACTTTTCTACGTATTTAAATTATTTTATATGTATTTTGTATATACATTTTCATACAAATTTACGTTATTATCTTGTGTGTATTCGTATATATTTTGAAACAAATTTTACACAAATTCATGTTATTTTATGTGTATTTGTATAAATATTTTCATACAAATTTAGATGTGTATTTTGTATATATTTTTTTATAGATATAGATTTGAATTCAAATTTAGCTTACATTTTTTATAAAATATATATACAAAATACACATTGAATAATGTAAAATTGTATCAAAATAAATACACAGAATGTCAATAAAATAATGTAAATTTGTATGAAAATAAAGATGCAAAATACCCATAAAATAAAGCATATTTTTTATAAATATACATATACAAAAATACACATAAAATAATTAAATTTATATTAAAATTAATATACAAAATGAACAAACAATATGGTAAATTTGTATTGAAATAGATATGCAAAACACACATAAAACAAGGTAAATTTATTTCAAAATATATATACTTAATTTACTTAATTTTATGTGTATTTTGTATGTATATTTTTATAGAAATCTACGTTATTTTGTGTATTCGTATATATATTTTTAAACAAATTTACATAGTTTTATATGTATTTTGCATATATATTTTAATACAAATTTAAATATTTTATGTGTATTTTGGTACATATATATTTTCTAAAAAAATGCGTTATTTTATGGGTATTTTGCATCTTTATTTTCATACAATTTTACATTATTTTATTAACATTCTGTGTATTTATTTTGATACGATTTTACCCTATTCTATTTGTGTTTTGTATATACTTTTTTCATTCATATTTGCATTATTTAATGTGTATTTTGTAAATATATTTTATACAAATTTACGTTATTTAAAGTGTATTTGTTTATATATTTTCATTCAAATTTACATTATTTTATGTGTATTTTGTATATGTATTTCAATACAAATTTACCTAATTTTATGTGAATTTGGTATATTTATTTTCATACAAATTTAAATTATTTTTGAGTATTTTTGTATGTCTTTTTTTATATATATTTTTATAGAAAATTACGTTTTTTTATGTGTATTCGTATATATATTTTGAAATAAATTTACCTTGTTTTATGTGTGTTTTGCATATCTATTTCAATACAAATTTACCATTTTGTTTGTTCATTTTGTATATTAATTTTAATATAAATTTAATTATTTTATGTGTATTTTTGTATATGTATATTTATAAAAAAATATGCTTTATTTTATGGGTATTTTGCATCTTTATTTTCATACAAATTTACATTATTTTATTGACATTCTGTGTATTTATTTTGATACAATTTTACATTATTCAATGTGTATTTTGTATATATATTTTATAAAAATGTAAGCTAAATTTGAATTCAAATCTATATACAAAATACATAAAATAATGTAAATTTGTATCAAAATATTTATACAAATACACATATAATAAAGTAATTTTTTTAAAAAATATATAAACAAAATACACATTAAAAAATGTAAATACGTATAAAAAAATATGTACAAAATACACATATAATCATGTAATTCGTGTCAAAATAAATAAACAAAATACCAATAAAAAAATGTAAATTTGTGTGAGAAAACATATACAAAATACACATAAAATAACGCAAATTTCTATAAAAATATATGTACAAAAATGCACATAAAATAAAGTAGATTTGCATAAAAATATATATACAAAACACACATTAGATAATGTAAATGAGTAAAAAAATATGTATACAAAATACCTATGAAATAATCTAAACTCGTATCGAATCAAATTAAGAAAATACCAATAAAATAATGTAATTTTGGATGAAAATATATATAGAAAATACACATAAAATAACCTAAATACAAATACAAATATACACATAAAATAATTTAAAATTAAAAGAAATAAATATAAAAAATAAACATAAAATAAGGTAAATTTGTAATGAAATATATGTAAAAATACACATAAAATAATATAAATTTGAATGAAAATATATATACAAATACACATAAAATAACATGAATTTGTATAAAATTTGTATCAAAATATATACGAATATACACAATAAAATAACGTAATTTTTTTATGAAAATATGTATACAAAATACACATAAAATAATGTAAAAATGTAAGGAAAATATATACAAAATACACCTAGAATAATGTAAAATTGTATCAATATAAATGTACAGAATATCAATAAAGTAGTGTAAAAATGAAAACAAAGATTATCTAATGTGAGTTTTGTATATATATTTTTATGCAAATTTATTTTATGTTCATTTTTGTACATATATTTTTATAGAAATTTGCGTTATTTTATGTATATAGTTTTATATAAATTTACTTTATTTTATGTGCATTTTGTATATTTATATTTATACAAATACACATTCTTTTATTGGTATATTGTTTATTTATATTTATACGATTTTACATTATTTTATGTGTATTTTGTATATGTATTTTTATAGAAATCTACGTTATTTTATGTGTATTCGTGTATATATTTTGAAACAAATTTACATTATTTTATATGTATTTTGCATATCTATTTCAATACAAATTTACCTTATTGTATGTGCATTTTGTATATTTATTTTAAAACAAATTCAAATATCTTGTGTATTTTGGTATCTATTATTAAAAAAAAAAATGCGTTATTTTATAGGTATTTTGCATCTTAATTTTCATACAAATTTACATTATTTTATTAATATTCTGTGTATATATTTTGATACGATTTTACATTATTCTATTTGTGTTTTGTATATATTTTTTTTATACATATTTACATTATTTAATGTGTGTTTTGTATATATATTTCAAACAAAATTATGTTATTATATGTGTATTTGTTTATATATTTTATTTCAAATTTACATTATTTTATGTGTATTTTGTATACAAAATACACATAAAATAACGTAAATTTGTATAAAACTTTATATAAAAATACACAAAAGTATTTAAATTTGTATGAAAATAGATATACAAAAATACACTTAAAATATGCTAAATTTTAATTGAAATATATATACAAAATACATAAAATAATGTAAATTTGTATCAAACTATTTATACAAATACACATATAATAACGTAAATTTGTATAAAAATATATAAACAAAATACACATTAAATAATGTAAATACGTATAAAAGATATGTACAAAATACACATATAATAATGTAATTCGTATCAAAATAAATATACAAAATTTCAATAAAATAATGTAAATTTGTATAAGAAAACACATACAAAATACACATATAAGAACGGAAATTTCTATAAAAATATATGTACAAAAATGTATATAAAATAAAGTAAATTTGCATAAAATTATATATACAAAACATACATTAAATAATGTAAATGCGTATAAAAATATGTATACAAAATACCTATGAAATAATCTAAATTCTTATCGAATTAAATTAACAAAATACCAATAAAATAATGTAATTTTTCGATGGAAATATATATAGAAAATACACATAAAATAACCTAAATACAAATACAAATATACACATAAAATAATTTAATATTAAATGAAATAAATATACAAAATAAACATAAAATAAGGTAAATTTGTAATGAAATATATGTACAAAATACACATCAAATAATGTAAATTTATATGAAAATATATATACAAATACACATAAAATACCATGAATTTGTATAAAAATATATATTCAAAATAAATATTAAATAATGTAAATGCGTATAAAAATATATATACAAAGTACATATAAAATAATGTAAATTCGTATCAAAATAAATCAACAAAATACCAATAAAATAATATATATTTGAATAAAAAGAAATTTACAAAATACACATAACATAACTAAAATTTGTATTAAAATATATACAAAAATACATAGAAATAATTTGAATTTGTATGAAAATAGATATACAAGATACGCGTAAAACTAGGTAAATTTCTTTTGAAATATATATACAAAATACCAATAAAATATTGTAAAATTGTGTCAAAATATATAAACAAATACACATAAAATAATGTAAATTTATATGAAAATAATATACAAAATACACATAGAATAAAGTCAATTCGTATCAAAATGAATGACCAGAATATCAATAAAATAATGTAAATTTGTATGAAAATAAAGATGCAAAATACCCATGAAATAAAGCATATTTTTATAAAAATACATATACACAATTAAATAATGTAAACTCTCGTCAAAATAATTAAACAAAATATCAATAAAAGAATGTGTATTTATATGAAAATAGATATATAAAATACACATGAAATAACATAAATTTGTATAAAATTATATACAAAAATACACAAAAATAATTTAAATTTGTATGAAAATAAATATATAAAATACACATAAAATTAGGTAAATTTGTATTTAAATACATACACAAAATACACTTAAAATAATGTAAATTTGAATGAAAATATATAAACAAATACACTTAAAATAACGTAAAATTGTATAAAATATATATACAAAATACACATTAAATAATGTAAATATATATAAAAAAATATTTACAAAACACAAATAGAATGATGTAAAATCGTATCAAAATGAATACACAATGTTAATAAAATAATGTAAATTTGTATGAAAATTAAGATGCAGAATTCCCATAAAATACGCATTTTTTATAAAAATATACATACCAAAATACACATGAAATAATTGAATTTGTATTAAAATAAATTTACAAAAAGCACATACAATAAGGTAAATCTGTATTTAAATAGATATGCAGAATACATATAAACAATGTAAATTTGTTTCAAAATATATATACGAATACACATAAAATAAGGTAGATTTCTATAAAAATATATATACAAAATATACATAAAATTAAGTTAATACGTATAAAAAAATGTATACAAAATACACACAAAATAATGTAAATTCGTATCAAAATAAATAAACAAAACAACAATACAAGAATGTATATTTGTATAAATATAAAAATACAAAATACACATTATATAACGTAAATTTGTAATTTACATTATTTTATTAATATTCTGTTTATTTATTTTGATACGATTTAACATTATTCTTTGTGTATTTTGTATATATATTTTTATATATATTTACATTATTTAATTTATATTTTGTATATATATTTTTTCCAAATTTACGTTATTTTATGTGTATTTGTTTATATATTATCATACAAATTTACAGTACTTTATATGTATTTTGTATATGTATTTCTATGCAAATTTGCCTAACTTTATGTGTATTTTGCATATCTATTTTCAAACAAATTTAAATTATTTTTTTGTATTTTTGTATTTATTTTTATACAAATTTTAGTTATTTTATTTGTATTTTGTATATATATTTTCCTACAAACATACATTCTTTTATTGGAATTTTGTTTATTTATTTTGATACGAGTTTACATTATTTTATGTGTATTTTATATATATATTTTTCTACGTATTTACATTATATATGTGTATTTTGTATATATATTTTAATAAAAAAATTACATTATTTTATAGTGTGTATTCGTATTTATTTTGATACAAATTTTATACAAATTCATGTTATTTAATGTATATTTGTATATATATTTTCATAGAAATTTATATTATTTTATGTGAATTTTTACATATTTTTCATTACAAATTTACTTTATTTTATGATTATTTTGTATATTTATTTCATTCAATCTTAAATTATTTGATGTGTATATTTGTATTTGTATTTAGGTAATTTTATGTGTATTTTCTATATATATTTTCATCCAAAATTACATTATTTTATTGGTATTTTCTTAATTTAACTCGATACGAATTTAGATTTCTTCATAGGTATTTTGTATACATATTTTATGTGTATTTTATATATGTTTTCTCATACAAATTTATATTATTTAATTGGTATTTTGTTTACTTTTTTGATACGAGTTATATGATTATATGTGTATTTTGTACATATTTTTTTTATATATATTTACAATATTTAATGTGTATTTTGTTTATATATTTTTATACAAATTTACGTTATTATATGTGTATTTGTATAAATATTTTGATACAAATTTACTTTATTTTATGTATTTTGTATATATATTTCAATTCAAATCTAGCTTATTTTGTGTGTATTTTGTATATCTATTTTCATAAAATTTAATTACTTCTGTGTATTTTTGTATATAATTTTATATAAATATACGTTATTTTATGTGTATTTTGTATATTTACATTTATACAAATACACATTTTTCTAATGGTATTTTGTTTATATACTTTTCTGCGTATTTACATTATTTTATGTGTATTTTGTATATATATTTTCATAAAAATTTATGTTATTATATGTGTATTTGTATAAAAATTTTGATACACATTTAGCTTATTTTATGTGTATTTTGTATATCTATTTTCATACAAATTTAAATACTTTTGTGTATTTTTGTATATAGTTTAAACAAATTTACGTTATTTTATGTGTATTTTGTATGTCTATATTTATACAAATACACATTCTTTTATTGTTATTTTGTTTATTTATTTTGATACGAATTTATATTATTTTATGTGTATTTTGTATACATTTTTTATACGTATTTACTTCATTTTGTGTATATTTTGTATATATAGTTTATAGAAATCTACCTTATTTTATGTGTATTCGTATATATATTTTGAAACAAATTTACATTGTTATATATGTATTTTGCATATCTATTTCAATACAAATTTACCTTTTTGTATGTGCATTTTGTATATTTATTTTAATACAAATTCAAATATTTTATGTGTATTTTGGTACATATATATTTTTCTAAAAAATGCGTTATTTTATTGGTATTTTGCATCTTAATTTTCATACAAATTTACATTATTATATTAATATTCTGTGTATTTATTTTGATACGATTTTACATTATTCTATATGTGTTTTGTAAATATATTTTTTGATACATATTTACATTTTTAATGTGTATTTTGTATATATATTTCATACAAATTTACGTTATTTTAAGTGTATTTGCTTATATATTTTCACTCAAATTTAATTATTATTTTATGTGTATTTTGTTTATGTATTTCAATACAAATTTTCCTAATTTTATGTGTATTTTGTATATTTATTTTCATACAAATTTTAATTATTTTTTTGTATTTTTGTATATAGTTTTATACAAATTTAGGTTATGTTATGTATATTTCATAAAATAACGTAGATTTCTATAAAAATATATATACAAAATACACATACCATGAAGTAAATACGTATAAAAAAATGTATACAAAATACACATAAAATAATGTAAGCTCGTATCAAAATAAATAAACAAAATACTAATAAAAGAAAGTGCATTTGTATAAATATAAATATACAAAATACACATAAAATAACGTAAATTTATATAAAACTATATACAAAAATCCACAGAAGTAATTAAATTTGTATGAAAAGAGATATACAAAATACACATAAAATGCTAAATTTTAATTGAAATATATATACAACATACATAAAATAATGTATATTTGTATCAAAATAATTATACAAATACACATATAATAACGTAAATTTGTATAGAAATATGTAAACAAAATACACATTAAATAATGTAAATACGTATAAAAAAATATGTACAAAATATTAAAAAAATATGTAATTCGTATCAAAATAAATAAACAAAATACCAATAAAATAATGTAAATTTATATGAGAAAACATATACAAAATACACATAAAATAACACAAATTTCAAAAAAAAAATATATGTACAAAAATGCACATAAATTAAATTAAATTTGCATAAAAATAAATATACAAAACACACATTAAATAATGTAAATGCGTATAAAAATATGTATACAAAATAACTATGAAATAATCTAAATTCGTATCGAATTCAATTAACAAAATACCAATAAAATAATGTAATTTTGGATGTAAATATATATAGAAAATACACATAAAATAACCTAAATACAAATACAAATATACACATTAAATAATTTAAAATTGAATTAAATAAATATTCAAAATAAACATAAAATAAACTAAATTTCTAATGAAATATATGTAAAAATGCACATAAAATAATGTAAATTTGTATGAAAATATATATACAAATACACATAAAATAACATGAATTTGTATAAAATTTATAACAAATTATATACGAATACGCACAATAAAATAAGGTAAATTTTTATGAGAATATATATACAAAATACACATAAAATAAATTAAATACGTAGAAAAATATATATACAAAATACACATAAAATAATGTAAATTCGTATCAAAATAGATAAACAAAATTCCAATAAAAGAATGTATATCTCTAGGAAAATATATATACAAAATACAAATGAAATAACAAAAATCTGTAAAAAAATATATACAAAAATACACAAAAATAATTTAAATTTGTTTGAAAATAGATATGGAAAATACACATAAAATTAGGCAAATCTGTATCAAATACATATACAAAATCCACATAAAATAATATAAATTTGTATGAAAATATATAAACAAATACACATAAAATAACGTAAATTTGAATAAAATATATATACAAAATATACATTAAATAATTTAAATATGTATAAAATATATATACAAAATACACATAGAATAAAGTAAAATCGTATCAAAATAAATAAACAAAATATCAATAATATAATGTAAATTTGTATGAGAATAAAGATGCAAAATACACATATAATAACGCATATTTGTATAAAAATATATAAACAAAAGACATATAAAATAATTATTTTTTTATTAAAATAAATATACAAAATGCACATACAATAAAGTAAATTTGTATTGAAATAGATATGCAAAATACACATCTATAAAGTAAATTTGTATCAAAATATATACGAATACTCGTAAAATAGAGTAAATTTATATGAAAATATACATACAAATACATATAAAATGATGTAAATAAGTATAAAAATATATATACCAAATATACCTCAAATAATGTAAATTCGTATCAAAATAAATAAAGAAAATTCCGATAAAAGAACGTATATATGTAGGAAAATAAATATACAAAATACACATTTAAATACATGAACAAAATACACATAAAATAATGAAAATTTGTATGAAATGAAAACAAATACACAAAAAGTAACGTATATTTGTATAAAATATATATACAAAATACATATAGAATAATGTGAAATCGAATAAAAATAAATACACAGAATATCAATAAAATAATGTAAATTTCTATGAAAATAAAGATGCATAATACTCATAAAATAATTAAATTTGTATTAAAATTAACATAAAAAATGCATATACGATAACGTAAATTTGTATTGAAAAAATATGCAAAATACACATAAAACAGTGTAAATTTGTTTCAAAATATATATACGAATACACATAAAATAACGTAGATTTCTATAGAAATATATATATATACAAAATACATATGAAATGATATAAAATATATATAAAAAAATGCACATTAAATAATGTAAATATGTATATAAAAATATATAAATAAAACACAAATAGAATAATGTAAGATAGTATCAAAATAAATACACAGAATCTTAATAAAATAATGTAAACTTGTATGTAAATTAAGATGCAAAATACGCATAAAAAAACGCATTTTTTTTTTAAATATATATACCAAAATACACATAAAATATTTGAATTTGTATTAAAATAAATATACAAAATGCACATGCAATAAGGTAAATTAGTATTGAATTAGATATGCAAAATACATATAATACAATGTAAATTTCAAAATATATATACGAATACACATAAAATAACGTAGATTTTTATAAAAATATATACAAAATACACATAAAAAGAAGTAAATACGTATAAACAAATGTATACAAAATACACAAAAAATAATGTAAATTCGTATCAAAATAAATAAACAAAATACCAATAAAAGAATGTGTATTTGTATAAATATAAATATACAAAATACACATAAAATAAAGTAAATTTGTATAAAACTATATACAAAAATACACAGAATTAATTAAATTTGTATGAAAATAGATATACAAAATAAAAATAAAATAAGCTAAATTTTAATTGAAATGTATATACAAAATACATAAAAAAATGTAAATTTGTATCAAATATTTATACAAATACACATATAATAACGTAAATTTGTTTAAAAATATATAAACAAAATACACATTAGATAATGTAAACACGTGTAAAAAACATATACAATATACACATATACGTAATCATGTAATTCGTATGAAAATAAATAAACAAAATAGTAATAAAATAATAATAATAAAAATAAATGGTCTATTCATTTGTAGGCAGCCATTAAATAATGTAAACTCGCGTCAAAATAAATAAACAAAATATGAATAAAAGAATGTGTATTTGTATGAAAATAGATATAGAAAATACACTTAAGATAACCTAAATTTGTATAAAACTATATACAAAAAAACAAAAATAATTTAAATTTGTAGGAAAATAAATATACATAATACACATAAAATTAGGTAAATTTGTATTGAAATACATATACAAAATACACTTAAAATAATGTAAATTTGAATGAAATTATATAAACAAATACACTTAAAATAACGTTAATTTGTATAAAATATATATAAAAAATACACATTAAATAATGAAAATATGTATAAAAAAAAAACACACAAATAGTATAATATAAAATCGTATCAAAATATATGCACAGAATATTAATAAAATAATGTACATTTGTATCAAAACTAAGATGCAAAATACCTATAAAATAACGCATTTTTTATAAAATTATATATACCAAAATACACAAAAAATATTTGAATTTGTATTAAAATAAATATACAAAATGCACATACAATAAGGTAAATTTGTATTAAAATAGATATGCAAAATACATATAAAACAATGTAAATTTGTTTCAAAATATATATACGAATACACATAAAATAACGTAGATTTCCATAAAAATATATATACAAAATACAAATAAAATTAAGTAAGTACGAATCAAAAATGTATACAAAATACACATAAGATAATGTAAATTCGTATAAATATAAATAAACAAAATACCAATAAGAGAATGTGTATTTGTATAAATATAAATATACAAAATGCACATAAAATAACGTAAATTTGTATAAAACTATATACAAAAATGCACAGAAGTAATTAAATTTGTATGAAAATAGATATACAAAATACACACAAAATAAGCTAAATTTGAATTAAAATATATATAAAAAATACATAAAATAAAGTAAACAAATTTGTATAAAAATATATAAACAAAATACACATTAAGTAATGTAAATACGTATAAAAAATATTTACAAAATACACAAATAATCAAGTAATTCGTATCAAAATAAATCAAATCAAAATACATATAAAATTATCAAAATAAGTATAAATAAATATATATATATATATATATATATATATATATATATATATATATATATATATATATATATATATATATATATATATATATATATATATATATATATATATATATATATATATATATATATATATATATATATATATATATATATATATATATATATATATATATATATATATATATATATATATATATATATATATAAAGAACGTATATTTGTAGGAAAATAAATATACAAAATACACATAAAACTACGAAAATTTGAATAAAAATATATACTAAAATACACAAAATTAATTTCAATTTGTATGAAAATAGATATCATAATACACATATAATTAGTTAAATTTGTATTTAAATACATGTACAAAATACACATAAAATAATGTAAATTTGTATGAAATGAAAACAAATTCACATAAAATAACGTTCATTTGTATGAAATATATATACAAAATATACATAGAATAATGTAAAATCGTTTCAAAATAAATACACAAAATATCAATAAAATAATGTAAATTTGTATGAAAATAAAGATGCAAAATACCCATAAAATAAAGCATTTTTTTATGAAAATACATATACAAAAATACACATAGAATAATTAAATTTGTATTAAAATTAATATACAAAATGCACGTACAATAAGGTAAATTTGTATTGAAAAAATATGCAAAATGCACATAAAACAATATATATTTGTTTCAAAATATATATACGAATACACATAAAATAACATATATTTCTATAGAAATATATATACAAAATACACATGGAATGACGTAAATACGTATAAAAATATATATACACAATACACATTAAATAATGTAAATTTGCATCAAAATAAATAAACAAAATATCAATAAAAGAATGTGTATTTGTATGAAAATAGATATACAAAATACACATAAAATATTTTAAATTTGTATAAAACTCTTTTTATAAAAATATATATACCAAAATAATAAAATATTTAAATTTGTATTACAATAAATATACAAAATGCACATACAATAAGGTAAATTTTTATTGAAATAGATATGCTAAATACATATAAAACAATGTAAATTTGCTTCAAAATATATATACGAATACACATAAAATAACGTAGATTACTATAAAAATATATATACAAAATACACATTAAATGAAGTAAATACGTATAAGAAAATGTATACAAAGTACACATAAAATAATTAAATTTGAATTAAAATAAATATACGAAATACACATACAATAAGGTAAATTTATATTGAAATAGATATGCAAAATAAACATAAAATAATGTAAATTTGTATCAAAACATATACGAATACTCACAATAAAATAACGTAAATTTTTATGAAAATATATATAAAAAATACACATAAAATGATGTAAATACGTAGAAAAATATATATACAAAATACTCATAAAATAATGTAAATTCTTATGAAAATAAATTAACAAAATTTCACTAAAAGAATGTATATTTGTAGGAAAATATATATACAAAATACAAATAAAAGAACTGAAATTTGTATAAAAATATATAAAAAATACATAAAATTAATTTAAATTTGTTTGAAAATAGATATGCAAAATACACATAAAATTAGGTAAATTTGTATTGAAATACATATACAAATTACACATAAAATATTGTAAATTTGTATGAAAATATATAAACAAATACACATAAAATAGCGTAAATTTATATAAAATATATATACAGAATATACTTTAAATAATGTAAATGTGTATAAAAATATATATTCAAAATACACATAGAATAATGTAAAATCGTATCAAAATAAATAAACAGAATATCAATAAAATAATGTAAATTTTTATGAAAATAAAGACGCAAAATACCCAAATAATAACACATATTTTTACAAAAATACACATAAAATAACTAAATTTGTATTAAAATAAATATACAAAATACACATACAATATGGTAAATTTGTATTGAAATAGATATGCAAAATACACATAAATAATGTAAATTTGTATCAAAATATGTATACGAATACCCATAAAATAGAGTAAATTTCTATGAAAATATATATTCAAAAAACAAATAAAATTATATAAATAAGTATAAGAATATACATATCAAATACACCTGAAATAATGTAAATTCGTATAAAAATAAATAAACAAAATTACGATAAAAGAACGTATATATGAAGGAAAATAAATATACAAAATACATATAAAATTACGAAAATTTGTATAAAAATATATACAAAAATACACAAAATTAATTTCAATTTGTATGAAAATAGATATACAAAATACACATATAATTAAATAAATTTGTATTTAAATACATGTACAAAATATACATAAAATTATGTAGATTTGTATTGAAACCCATATACAAAATACACATAAAATAATATTTAAATTTGAATGAAAATATATAAAAAAATACACCTAAAATAACGTAAATATATAAAAAATACACATTAAATAATGTAAATATGTATCAAAAATATATATACGAAACACAAATAGAATAATGTAAAATAGTATCAAAATAAATACACAGAATCTTAATAAAATAATGTAAATTTGTATGTAAATCAAGATGCAAAATACCCATAAAAAAACGCATTTTTTTATAAAAATATATATACCAAAACACACATAAAATATTTTAATTTGTATTAAAATAAATATACAAAATGAACATACAATAAGGTAAATTTGTATTGAAATAGATATGCAAAATACATATAATACAATGTAAATTTGTTTCAAAATATAAATACTCATACTCATAAAATAACGTTGATTTCTATAAAAATATATACAAAATACGCATAAAAAGAAGTAAATACGTATAAATAAATGTATACAAAATACACATAAAATAATGTAAATTCGTATCAATATAAATAAACAATATACCAATAAAAGAATGTGTATTTGTATAAATATAAATATACAAAATACACATAAAATAACGTAAATTTGTATAAAACTATATACAAAAATACTCAGAAGTAATTAAATTTGTATGAAAATATATATACAAAATAAAAACAAAATAAGCTAAATTTGAATTGAAATGTATATACAAAATACATAAAATAATGTAAATTTGTATCAAAATATTTACACAAATACACATTTAATAACGTTAATTTGTTTAAAAATATATAAACAAAATACACATTAAATAATGTAAACACGTATAAAAAACATGTACAAAATACACATATAATCATGTAAATCGTATCAAAATAAATAAACAAAATAGCAATAAAATAATAATAATAATAATAAATGGTCTATTCATTTGTAGGAAGCCATTAAATAATGTAAACTCGCGTCAAAATAAATAAACAAAATATCAATAAAAGAATGTGTATTTGAATGAAAATAGATATAGAAAATACACATAAAATAACCTAAATTTGTATAAAACTATATACAAAAAAACAAAAAAATAATTTAAATTTGTATGAAAATAAATATACAAAATACACATAACATTAGGTAAATTTGTATTGAAATACATATACAAAATACACTTAAAATAATGTAAATTTGAATGAAATTATATAAACAAATACACTTAAAATAACGTAAGTTTGTATAATATATATATATATATATATATATATATATATATATATATATATATATATATATATATATATATATATATATATATATATATATATATATATATATATAAAAAACAAAATATATAAAATATATATACAAAACACACATTAAATAATAAAAATATCTTTAAAAAAAATATATACAAAACACAAATAGAATAACGTAAAATCGTATGAATATATATACACAGAATATGAATAAAATATTGTAAATTTATATGAAAATTAAGATGCAAAATACCCATAAGATAACGCATTTTTTATAAAAACATATATACCAAAATACACATAAAATATTTCAATTTGTATTGAAATAGATATGCAAAATACATATACAATAAGGTAAATTTGTATTGAAATAGATATGCAAAAATAAATATACAACAATGTAAATTTGTTTCAAAATATATATACGAATACACATAAAATAGCGTAGATTTTAAAAATATATATATATATATATATATATATATATATATATATATATATATATATATATATATATATATATATATATAAAAATAAATATATATATATATATATATATACAAAATACTCATAAAATTAAGTAAATACGAATAGAAAATGTATACAAAATACACATAAAATAATGTAAATTCGTATATATATAAATAAACAAAATACCAATAAAAGAATGTGTATTTGTATAAATATAAATATACAAAATGCACATAAAATAACGTAAATTTGTATAAAACTATATAAAAAAATACACAGAAGTATTTAAATTTGTATGAAAATAGATATACAAAATACACACCAAATAAGATAAATTTGAATTGAAATATATATACAAAATACATAAAAAAAAGTAAATTTGTTTCAAAATATTTTTAACAAATACACATATAATAACGTAGATTTGTATAAAAATATATAAACAAAATACACAAATAATCATGTCATTCGTGTCAAAATAAATAAACAAAGAACTAATTCAATAATGTAAATTTGTATGAGAAAACATATACAAAATACACAGAAAATAACGCAAATTTCTAAAAAAATATAAGTACAAAAATGCACATAAAATTAATTTGCATAAAAAAATATATACAAAACACACATTAGATAATGTAAATGAGTATAAAAATATGTATACAAAATACCTATGAAATAATCTAAATTCGTATCGAGTTAAAAATAACAATAAACTAATGTAATTTTGGATGAAAATATATATAGAAAACACACATAAAATAACCAAAATACAAATACAAGTATACACATTAAATAATTTAAAATTGAATGAAATAAATATACAAAATAAACATAAAATAAGGTAAATTTGTAATAAAATATATGTAAAAATACACATAAAATAAAATATATTTGTATGAAAATATATATACAAATACACATAAAATAACATGAATTTGTATAAAATTTGTTTCAAAATATATACGAATACACAAAATAAAATAACGTAATTTTTATGAAAATGTATATATAAAATACACATAAAATAATTTAAATACGTAGAAAAATATATATACAAAATACACATAAAATAATGTAAACTCGTAACAAAATAAATACACAAAATTCCAATAAAAGAATGTATATTTGTAGGAAAATATATATACAAAAAACAAATAAAATAACTAAAATTTGGATAACAAAATATATACAAAAATACTAAAAAAAAATTAAAATTTGTTTGAAAATAGATATGCAAAATACACATAAAGTTAGGCATATTTGTATAGAAATACATATACAAAACTCACATAAAACAACGTAAATTTGGATAAAATATATATATATATATATATATATATATATATATATATATATATATATATATATATATATATATTATATTATATATATTTTTATTGAAATTTGCGTTATTTATGTGTATTTTGTATATGTTTTCTCATAGAAATTTACATTATTTTATTGGTATTTTGTCTATTTATTTTGATACGAATTACATGATTGTTTGTGTATTTTGTATTTTTATACGTATTTACATTATTTAATGTGTATTTTGTTTATATATTTTTATACAAATTTACGTTATTATATGTGTATTTTTATAAGTATTTTGATACAAATTTACATTATTTTATGTATTTTGTATATATATTTCAATTCAAATTTAGCTTATTTTATGTGTATTTTGTATATCTATTTTAATACAAATTTAATTACTTTTATGTATTTTTGTACATAGTTTTATATAAATTTACGTTATTTTATGTGTATTTTGTATATTTATATTTATACAAACACACATTCTTTTATTAGTATTTTGTTTATTTATTTTGATACGAGTTTACTTTATTTAATGAGTATTTTGTATACATTTTTTTATACGTATTTTTATACGTATGTGTATTTTGTATATATATTTTTATAGAAATCAACGTTATTTTAGGTGTATTCCTTTATATATTTTGAAAAAAATTTACATTGTTTTATATGTATTTTGCGTATCTATTTCAATACAAATTTACCTTATTGTATGTGCATTTTGTATACTTATTTTAATACAAAATCAGATATTTTATGTGTTTTCGTATATATATTTTTATAAAAAATGCGTTATTTTATGGGTATTTTGCATCTTAATTTTCATACAAATTTACATTATTTTATTAATATTTTGTGTATTTATTTTGATACGATTTTACATTATTCTATTTGTGTTTTGTATCTATTTTTTTTATACATATTTACATTATTTAATGTGCATTTCTATATATATTTGATACAAATTTACGTTATTTTAAGTGTATATGTTTATATATTTTCATTCAAATTTACATTATTTTATGTGAATTTTGTATATGTATTTCAAAACAAAATTACCTAATTTTATGTGTTTTTTGTATATTTATTTTCATACAAGTTTAAATTATTTTTGTGTATTTTTGTATATAGTTTTATACAAATTTAGGTTATTTTATTTGTATTTTGTATATCTATTTTCATACAAATACACATTCTTTTCATGATATTTTGTTTATTTATTTTGACACGAATTTACTTTATTTAATATGAATTTTGTATATATATTTTTATACGAATTTGCATCATTTCATGTGTATTTTGTATATATATTTCTATAGAAATCTACGTTATTTTATGAGTATACGTATTTATATTTTGAAACAAATTTACATTGTTTTATGTGTATTTTGCATATTTTTTCAATACAAACTTACCTTATTGTATGTGCATTTTCTATATTAATTTTAATACAAATTTGATTATTCTATGTTTATTTTTGTATACATATTTTTATGCAAATATTCGTTATTATATGGGTATTTTGCATCTTTATTTTCATACAAATTTACATTATTTAATTGATATTCTGTTTATTTATTTTGATACGATTAAACATTATTCTATGTGTATTTTGTATATATATTTTTATACATATTTACATTATTGGATGTATATTTTGTATAAATATTTTATCCAAATTTACGTTATTTTATGTGTATTTCTTTATATATTTTCATACAAAATTACATAGTTTTATACAAATTTACGTTATTTTATGTGTATTTTATATACGTATTCTCATACAAATACACATTCTTTTATTGATATTTTATTAATTTATTTTGACTCGAAATTTACATTATTTAATGTCTATTTTGTATATATATTTTTATACGTATTTACAGCATCTCAAGTGCATTTTGTATATATATTTCTATAGAAATCTACGTTATTTTATGTGTATTCGTATATATATTTTGAAACAAATTTACATTGTTTTATGTGTATTTTGCATATTTAAAAAAAAATTACCTTATTGTATGTGTATTTTGTATATTACTTTTAATACAAATTCAATTTTTGAATGTGTATTTTTGTCTATATATTTTTATAAAAATATGCTTAATTTTATGGGTATTTTGCACCTTTATTTTCATACAAATTTACGTTATTTTATTGATATTCTGTGTATTTATTTTGATACGATTTTACATTATTCTATGTGTATTTTTTATATATATTTTATACAAATGTACGTTATTTTATGTGTATTTGTTTTCATTTCATACAAATTTACATTATTTTGTGTGTATTTTGTACA
Organism: Eriocheir sinensis; assembly: GCF_024679095.1. Lineage (NCBI taxonomy): Eukaryota > Metazoa > Arthropoda > Malacostraca > Decapoda > Varunidae > Eriocheir > Eriocheir sinensis. The sequence goes on from NW_026111831.1 coordinate 1,207,806, forward strand.
TGTATTTAAAGACAAATTTAACTAATTATATGTGTATTTTGAATATCTATTTTCATACAAATTGAAATTATTTTTGTTTATTTTTGTATATTTTCATACAAATTATCTTTATTTTATGTGTATTTTGTATATTTATTTTTCTACAAATATACGTTCTTTTATCTGAATTTTGTTTATTGAATTTGATACAAATTTACCTTATTTTGTATATCTATTTTCATACAAATTTAAATACTTCTGTGTATTTTTGTATATAGTTTTATATAAATTTACGTTATTTTATGTGTATTTTGTATATTTATATTTATACAAATACACATTCTTTTATTGGTATTTTGTTTATTTATTTTGATACGAATTTACATTATTTTTTGTGTATTTTGTATACCTTTTTTTATACGTATTTATTTCTTTTTATGTGTATTTTGTATATATATTTTTATAAAAATGTACGTTATTTTATGTGTATTCGTATATATATTTTGAAACAAATTTACATTGTTTTATATGTATTTTGCATATCTATTTCAATACAAATTTACCTTATTGTGTGTGTTTTTTATATTTATTTTAATACTAATTTAATTTTTTTATGTGTATTTTGGTATATATATTTTTATAAATAAAAAAAATGCGTTATTTTATGGGTATCTTGCCTCTTTATTTTCATACAAATCTACATTATTTTATTAATATTCTGTGTATTTATTTTGATACGATTTTACATTTTTCTATTTGTGTTTTGCATATATTTTTTTTATTCAAATTTACGTTATTTTAAGTGTATTTGTTTAAGTATTTTCATTCAAATTTACATTATTTTATGTGTATTTTGTATATGTGTTTAAATACAAATTTACCTAATTTTATGTGTATTTTGTATATTTTTTTCATACAAATTTAAAATATTTTTGTGTTTTTTTGTACATAGTTTTATACAAATTTAGGTTATCTGATGTGTATTTTGTATATCTATTTTCATACAAATACACATTCTTTTATTGATATTTTGTTTATTTATTTTGACGCGAGTTTTCATTATTTAATGTGTATTTTGTATATATATTTTTATACGTATTTACATCATTTCATGTGTATTTTGTATATATATTCCTATAAAAATCTCCATTATTTTATGTGTATTCGTTTATAGATTTTGAAACAAATTTACACTATTTTATGTGTATTTTGCATTTTTTTTCAATACAAATTTACCTTATAGTATGTGCATTTTGTATATTAATTTTAATACAAATTTAATTATTCTATGTGTATTTTTGTATATGTATTTTTTTAAAAAATATGCTTTATTTTATCGGTATTTTGCATCTTTATTTTCATACAAATTTAAATTATTTTATTGATATTTTGTGTACTTATTTTGATACGATTTTACATTATTCTATGTGTATTTTGTATATATATTTTATACAAATGTACCTTATTTTATGTGTATTTGTTTTCATTTCATTCAAATTTACATTATTTTATGTGTATTTAATACATGTATTTAAATACAAATTTAACTAATTATATGTGTATTTTGTATATCAATTTTCATACAAATTTATATTATTTTTGTGTTTTTTTGTATATATTTTTATACAAATTTTCGTTATTTTATGTGTATTTTGTATATATATATATTTTCCTACAAATATACGTTTTTTATCGGAATTTTGTTTATTTATTTTGATACGAATTTACATTATTTAAGTGTATTTGATATATATATATATATATATATATATTTTTATACAATTTACATCATTTTATATGTATTGTGTATGGATATTTTCATAGAAATTTACTCTATTTTATGTGTATTCGTATATATATTTTGATACAAATTTACATTATTTATGTGTATTTTGCATATCTATTTCAATACAAATTTACTTTATTGTATGTGCATTTTGTATATTTATTTTAATACAAATTAAACTATTTTATGTGTATTTTTATATATATATTTTTATGCAAATATGCGTTATAATATGTATATTTTGCAGCTTTATTTTCATACAAATTTACTTTATTTTATTGATATTCTGTTTATTTATTTTGATACGATTTAAGATTATTCTATGTGTATTTTGTATATATATATTTTTTTATACATATTTACATTATTTAATGTTTATTTTGTATATATATTTTATCCAAATTTACGTTATTTTATGTGTATTTGTTTATATATTTTCATACAAATTTACATTATTTTATGTGAATTTTTTAAATGTATTTCAATACAAATTTGCCTATTTATATGTGTATTTTGCATATATATTTTCAAACAAATTTAAACTATTTTTGTGTATTTATGTATATATTTTTATACAAATTCTACTTATTTTATTTGTATTTTGTATATATATTTTTCAACAAATATACATTCTTTTATTGGAATTTTTTTTATTTATTTTGACCCGAATTTACATTATTTTATGTGTATTTTGTATATATATTTTTCTATGTATTTAAATTATTTTATGTGTATTTTGTATATACATTTTCATAAAAATTTACGTTATTTTATTGTGTGTATTCGTATATATTTTGAAACAAATTTTATACAAATTCATATTATTTTATGTGTATTTGAATATGTATTTTCATACAAATTTATATGTGTATTTTGTATACATTTTTTTATACTTATTTAATTCATTTTATGTGTATTTTGTATATATATTTTTATAGAAATCTACGTTATTTTGTGTATTCGTATATATATATTTTGAAACAAACTTAAATTGTTTTATATGTATTTTGCATATCTATTTCAATACAAATTTACCTTAATGAATGTGCATTTTGTATATTTATTTTGATACAAATTTAAATATTTTATGTGTAATTTGGTATATATATATATCTATATATATCTATATATATCTATATCTATATCTATATATATATATATATATATATATATATATATATATATATATATATATATATATATATATATATATATATATATATATTTATGGATATTTTGCATCTATATTTTCATACAAATTTACATTATTTTACTAATATTCTGTGTATTTATTTTGATACGATTTTACACTATTCTACTTGTGTTTTGTATATATTTTTTTCATACATATTTGCATTATTTAATGTGTATTTTGTATATATATTTTATACAAATTTATGTTATTTAAAGTTTTTTTTATATATTTTTATTCAAATTTTCATTATTTTATGTGTATTTTGTATATGAATTTCAATACAAATTTACCTAATTTTATGTGTATTTTGTATGTTTATTTTCATACAAATTAAAATTATTTTTGTGTATTTTTGTATGTATTTTTTATATATATTTTTATAGAAATTTACGTTTTTTTTATGTGTATTCGTATATATATTTTGAAATAGATTTACATTGTTTTATGTGTGTTTTGCATATCTATTTTAATACAAATTTACCATATTGTACGTGCATTTTGTATATTTATTTTAATACAAATTTAATTATTTGATGTGTGTTTTTTTTACATATTTTATAAAAATATGCTTTTTTATGGGTATTTTGCTTCTTTATTTTCATACAAATTTACTTTATTTTATTGATATTCTGTGTATTTATTTTGATACGATTTTACATTATTCTGTGTATTTTGTATGTATTTTTTTTTACATATTTACATGCACATAGTACAAAAATGCACATAAAATAAAGTAAATTTGCATAAAAATATATATACAAAACACACATTAAATAATGTATATGCGTATAAAAATATGTATAAAAAATACCTTTGAAATATTCTAAATTCTTATCGATTTAAATTAACAAAATACCAATAAAATAATGTAGTTTTTTGGATGAAAATATATATAGAAAATACACATAAAATATCCTAAATACAAATACAAATATACACATAAAATAATTTAATATTAAATGAAATAAATATACAAAATAAACATAAAATAACGTAAATTTGTAGTGAAATATATGTACAAAATATACATAAAATAATGTAAATTGATATGAAAATATATATACAAATGCACATAAAATACCATGAATTTGTATAAAAATATATATTCAAAATAAATATCAAATAATGTAAATGCGTATAAAAATATATATACAAAGTACATATAAAATAATGTAAATTCGTATCAAAATAGATAAACAAAATACCGATAAAATAATGTAAATTTGTATGAGAAAACATATACAAAATACACATAAATATCGCAAATTTCAATAAATATATATATATAATATAATATATTTTTATACATGTTTAAAATGTTTTATACAATTTTATATTATTTTATGTGTATTTTGTATATCTATTTTCATACAAATACACGTTCTTTTATTGATATTTTGTTTATTTATTTTGACGCGAATTTACATTATTTAATGTGTATTTTGTATATAAATTTTTATACGTATTTACATTATTTCATGTGTATTTTGTATATATATTTCTATAGAAATCTACGTTATTTTATGTGTATTCTTATATCGATTTTGAAACAAATTCACACTTTTATGTGTATTTTGCATAATTTTTCAATACAAATTTACTTTATTGTATATGCATTTTGTATATTAATTTTAATACAAATTTAATTACTCTAAGTGTATTTTTGTATATGAATTTATATAAAAATATGCTTTATTTCATGGGTATTTTGCATCTTTATTTTCACACAAATTTTCATTATTTTATTGATAATCTGCTCATTCATATCGATACGATTTGACATTATTCTATTTGTATTTTGTATATTATTTTCATACAAATTTACGTTATTTTATGTGTATTTGCTTATATATTTTGACACAAATTTACAATATTTTATGGGTATTTTGTATATATATTTCAAAAGAAATTTAACTAGTTTTATGCGTATTTTGTATATCTATTTTCATACAAAATCAAATTATTTCTATGTATTTTTTGTATATATTTTAATACAAATTTTAGTTATGTTATGTGTATTTTGTAAATCTATTTTCATTCAAATATATACTATTTTATTGGTGTTTTGTTTATTTATATTGATACGAATTTACATTATTTTATATGTACTTTGTATATATATTTTTTTATACGCATTTACATTATTTAATATTTATTTTGAATATATATTTTTATACAAATTCATAATATTTTATGTGTATTTGTATATATTTTCATATAAATTTACATTATTTTATGTGTATTTTGTACATATATATCATTACAAATTTACCTTATTTTATGTATATTTTGTATGTGTATTTTGTATATTTATATTTATACAAATACACATTCTTTCATTGGTATTTTGTTTATTTATTTTGATTCGAATTTACATTATTTTATGTGTATTTTGTAAACATTTTTTTATACGTATTTACTTAATTTTATGTGTATTTTGTATATATATTTATAGAGAAATCTACGTTATTTTATGTGTATTCGTATATATATTTTGAACAAATTTACATTGTTTTATATGTATTTTTGCATATCTCTTTCAATACAAGTTTACCTTATTGTATGTGCATTTTGTATATTTATTTCAATACAAATTTAAATATTTTATGTGTATTCCTACAAATATACGTTCTTTTATCGGATTTTTTTTTAATTATCTTGATACGAATTTTCATTTTTTTAGGTGTATTTAATATATATATTTTTATACTTACTTACATAATTTTATATGTATTTTGAATATATATTTTCATAAAAATTTACTCTATATGTATATGTATAGAAAATACACATGAAATAATATAAATTCGTATTGAGATAAATGAACAAAATACCGACAAAATAATGTAATTTTGAATGAAAATATATATAGAAAATACACATAAAATAACGTAAATACAAATAAATATATACACATAAAATAATTTGAGTTTGAATGAAAATAGATATAAAAATAAACATAAAATAAGGCAAATTTGTAATGAAATATATATACAAAATACACATAAAATATTGTAGATTTGTTTCAAAATATATATACGAATACACATAAAATAACGTAGATTTCTATAGAAATATATATACAAAATACACATGAAATGATGTTAATACGTATAAAAATATATATACAAAATACACACTAAATTATGTAAATTCGTTTCAAAATAAATAAGGAATATATCAATAAGAGAATGTGTATTTGTATGAAAATACATATACAAAATACACATAAAATAACGTAAATTTGTATAAAACTATATATATAAATACACAAAAATAAATTAAATTTGTTTGAAAATAAATATACAAAATACACATAAAATTAGGTAAATTTGTATTGAAATACATATACAAAATACACATAAAATAATTTAAATTTGAATGAAAATATATAAACAAATACACCTAAATTAACATAAATTTGTATAAAATATATATACAAAATACTCATTAAATAATGTAAATATGTATAAAAAATATATATTCAAAACACAAATAGAATAATGTAAAATCGTATCAAAAAAATACACAATGTTAATAAAATAATGTAAATTTGTATGAAAATAAAGATGCAAAATATCCATAAAATAACGCATTTTTTTAATAAAAATATATATACAAAAAATACACATAAAAAAATTAATTTGTATTAAAATAAATATACAAAATACACATACAATAAGGTAAATCTGTATTGAAATAGATATGCAAAATACATATAAAACAATGAAAATTTGTTTCAAAATATATATACGAATAAACATAAAATAACGTAGATTACTATAAAAATATATATACAAAATACACATAAAATGAGGTAAATATGTATAAAAAATGTATACAAAATACAGATAATTTAATGTAAATTCGTATCAAAATAAATAAACAATATACCAATAAAAAAATGTGTATTTGTATTAATATAAATATACAAAATACACATAAAATAACATAAATTTATGTAAAACTATATACAAAAATACACAAAAGTAATTAAATTTGTATGAAAAAACATATACAAAAAACACATAAAATAACACAAATTTCTATGAAAATATATGTACAAAAATGCACATCAAATAAATTTGCATAAAAATATATATACAAAACACAGATTAGATAATGTAAATGAGTATAAAAATATGTATACAAAATACCAATGAAACAATCTAAATTCGTATCGAATTAAGTTAAGAAAATACCAATAAAATAATGTAATTTTGGATGAAAATATATATAGAAAATACACATAAAATAACCTAAATGCAAATACAAATACACACATAAAATAATTTAAAATTGAATGAGATCATTATACAAAATAAACATAAACTAAGGTAAATTTGTAATGAAATATATATAAAAATACACATGAAATAATATAAATTTGTATGAAAATATATATACAAATACACATAAAATAACAAGAATTTGTATAAAATATATACGAATACACACAATAAAATAACGTAAATTTTTATGAAAATGTATATTCAAAATACACATAAAATAATTTAAATACGTAGAAAAATATATATACAAAATACACATAAAATATTGTAAATTTGTATGAAAATATATAAACAAATACTCATTAAATAATGTAAATATGTATAAAAAATATATACAAAATACACATAGAATAATGTTAAATCGTATCAAAATAAATAAACAGAATATCAATAAAATAATGTACAAATTTACATTATTTTATTGATATTCTGCTCATTCATTTTGATACGATTTGACTTTATTCTACGTGTATTTTGTATATTATTTTCATACAAATTTACATTATTTTATATTTGTGACACAAATTTACAATATTTTATGGGTATTTTGTATATATATTTCAAAAGAAATTTACCTAGTTTTACGCGTATCTTGTATATCTATTTTTTTTTACAAATTCAAATTATATCTATGTATTTTTGTATATACTATAATACAATTTTTAGTTATGTTATGTGTATTTTGTAAATTTCTTTTTATTCAAATATATATTATTTTATTGGTATTTTGTTGATTTATTTTGATACGAGTTTACATGAAAATAGAGATGCAAAATACCCAAGAAATAAAGCATATTTTAAAAAAAATACATATACACAATTGAATAATGTAAATTCGCGTCAAAATAAATGAACAAAATATCAATAAAAGAATGTGTATTTATATGAAAATAGATATACAAAATGCACATGAAATAACATAAATTTGCATAAAACTATTTACAAAAATACACAGAAATAATTTAAATTTGTATGAAAATAAATATACAAAATACACATAAAATTAGGTAAATTTGTATTTAAATACATATACAAAATACACTTAAAATAATGTAAATTTGAATGAAAATATATAAACAAATACACTTAAAATATCGTAAAATTGTATAGAATATATTAACAAAATACACATTAAATAATGTAAATATATATAAAAAAAATATATACAAAACACAAATAGAATAATGTAAAATCATATCAAAATGAATACACAGAATGTTAATAAAATAATGTAAATTTGTATGAAAATTAAGATGCAAACTACCGATAAAATACGCATTTTTTATAAAAATATACATACCAAAATACACATAAAATAATTGAATTTGTATTAAAATAAATTTACAAAATGCACATACAATAAGGTAAATCTGTATTTAAATAGATATGCAAAATACATATAAACAATGTAAATTTGTTTCAAAATATATATACGAATACGCATAAAATAAGGTAGATTTCTATAAAAATATATATACAAAATACACATAAAATTAAGTAAATACGTATAAAAAAAATGTATACAAAATACACATAAAATAATGTAAATTCGTATCAAAATAAATAAACAAAATACCAATACAAGAATGTGTATTTGTATAAATATAAAAATACAAAATATACATTAAATAACGTTAATTTGTATAAAACTATACAGAAAAATACACAAAAGTAACTAAATTTGTATGAAAATGGATATACAAAATACATATAAAATAAGCTAAATTTGAATTGAAATAAATATAAAATGTACATAAAATAATGTAAATTTGTGTCAAAATATTTATAAAAATCCACAAATAATAAAGTGGATTTGTATAAAAATATTTAAACAAAATACTCATTAAATAATGTAAATACGTATAACAAATTTGTACAAAATACACATATAATAATGTAATTCGTATCAAAATAAATAAACAAAATACCAATAAAATAATATAAATTTGTATGAGAAAACTTATACAAAATACACATAAAATAACGCAAATTTCTATAAAAATATATGTACAAAAATGCACATAAAATAAAGTAAATTTGCATAAAAATATTTATAAAAACACACAATAAATAATGTACATGCGTATAAAAATATGTATACAAAATACCAATGAAATAATCTAAATTCGTATTGAATCAAATTAACAAAATACCAAAAAAATAATGGAATTTTGGATGAAAATATATACATAAAATACACATAAAATAACCTAAATACAAATACAAATATACACATAAAATAATTTAAAATTGAATGAAATAAATATACAAAATAAACATAAATAAGGTAAATTTGTAGTGAAATATATGTACAAAATACATATTAAATAATATAAACTTGTATGAAAATATATATACAAATACACATAAAATAACATGAATTAGTATAAAAATATATATTCAAAATAAACATTAAATAATTTATAAAAATATATATACAATAAAGTAAATTTGTATTGAAATAGATATGCAAAATACACATAAGTAATGTAAATTTGTATCAAAATATATATACGAATACACATAAAATAGAGTAAATTTCTATGAAAATATACATACACAATATATATAAAATGATGTGAATAAGTATAAATATATATATATATATATATATATATATATATATATATATATATATATATATATATATATATATATATATATATATATATATATATATATATATATATATATATATATATATATATATATATATATATATATATATGTAAATTCGTATCAAAATAAATAAACAAAATTCCGATAAAAAACGTATATATGTAGGAAAAAAATATACAAAATACACATAAAATAAAGAAAATTTGTATAAAAAAATATACAAAAAAAGCACAAAAATAATATCAATTTGTATGAAAATAGATATACAAAATACACATATAATTAGTTAAATTTGTATTTAAATACATGTACAAAATACACATAAAATTATGTAAATTTGTATGAAATGAAAACAAATACACTTAAAATAACGTACATTTGAGTAAAATATATAAACAAAATACACATAGAATAATGTAAAATCGTATCAAAATAAGTACACAAAATATCAATAAAATTAATTAAATTTGTATGAAAATAGATGCAAAATACCCGTAAAATAAAGCATTTTTTTTTAAATACATATACAAAAATACACATAAAATAATTAAATTTGTATTAAAATTAATATACAAAATGCACATACAATAAGATAAATTTGTACAGAAAAAATACGCAAAATACACATAAAACAGTGTAAATTTGTTTCAAAATATATATACGAATACACATAAAATAACATTGATTTCTATAGGAACATATATACAAAATACACATGAAATGATGTAAATACGTATAAAAATATATATACAAAATACACATTAAATGATGTAAATTCGCGTCAAAATAAATAAACAAAATATCAATAAAAGAATGTGTATTTGTATGAAAATAGATATACAAAATACACATAAAATAACCTAAATTTGTATCAAACTATATACAAAAATACACAAATATATTTAAAATTTGCATGAAAATAAATATACAAAATACACATAAAATTAGGTAAATTTGTATTGAAATACGTATACAAAATACACATATAATAATGTAAATTTGAATGAAAATACATAAACAAATACACTTAAAATAACGTAAATTTGTATAAAATATATATATAAATTACAAATTAAATAATGTATATATGTATAAAAAATATATACAAAACACAAATAGAATAATATAAAATCGTATCAAAATAAATACACAGAATATTAATAAAATAATGTAAATTTGTATGAAAATAAAGAAGAAAAATACACATAAAATAACCCATTTAAAAAAAAATTGGATATACCAAAATACACATAGAAAATTTAAATTTGTATTAAAATAAATATACAAAATACACATACACTAATTTAAATTTGTATTGAAATAGATATGCAAAATACATATAAAAAATGTAAATTTGTTTCAAAATATATATACGAATACACATAAAATAACGTAGATTTCTATGAAAATATATATATATAAAATACACATAAAATGAAGTAAATACGTATAAAAAAATGTATACAAAATACATATAAAATAATGTAAATTCGTATCAAAATATATAAACAAAATACCAATAAAAGAATGTGTATTTGTATAAATATAAAAAATACGAATAAAATAACGTAAATTGATATAATACTATATACAAAAATACACAAAAGTAATTAAATTTGTATGGAAATAGATATATAAAATACACACAAAATAAGCTAAATATGAATTGAAATATATATACAAAATACATAAAATAAAGCAAATTTGTATCAAAATATTTATACAAATACACATATAATAACATAAATATGTATAAAAATATATAAACAAAATTCACATTAAATAATGTAAATACGTATAAAAAATATATACAAAATACACATATAATCATGTAATTCGTATGAAAATAAATAAATTTGTATATGAAAACATACAAAATACACATAAAATAACATAAATTTCTATAAAAATATATGTATAGAAATGCACATTAAAATAAATTTGCATAAAAATATATATACAAAACAAACATTAGATAATGTAAATGAGTATAAAAATATGTATCCAAAATACCTATGAAATAATCTAAATTCGTATCGAATTAGATTAAGAAAATACCAATAAAATAATGTAATTTTGAATGAAAATATATATAGAAAATAAATATAAAATAACCTAAATACAATTACAAATATACACATCAAATTATTTAAAATTTAATGAAATAAATATACAAAATAAACATAAAAAAAGGTAAATTAATAATGAAATGAATGTAAAACTGCACATAAAATAATATAAATTTGTAAGAAAATATATATTCAAATACACATAAAATAGCATGAATTTGTATAAAATTAGTATCAAAATATATACGAATACACAAAATAAAATAACGTAAATTTTTATGAATATGTATATACAAAATACACATAAAATAATTTAAATACGTAGAAAATTATATATACAAAATACACATAAAATAATGTAAACTCGTATCAAAATAAATGAACAAAATTCCAATAAAAGAATGTATATTTGTAGGAAAATATATATACAAAATACAAATAAAAAAAGTAAAATTTGTATGAAAATATATACAAAAATACACAAAAAATAAATTAAATTTCTTTGAAAATAGATAAGCAAAATACACATAAAATTAGAAAAATTTGTATTGAAATACATATACAAAATACACATAAAATAAAGTAAGTTCTTTGAAAATATATAAAGAAATACACATAAAATAACGTAAATTTGGATAAAATATATATACAAAATAAACATTAAATAATGTAAATATGTATAAAAAAAAATACAGAATACACAAAAATAGATATGCAAAATACATATAAACAATGTAAATTTGTTTCAAAATATATATACGAATACACATGAAATAAGGTAGATTTCTATAAAAATATATAAAAAATACACATAAAATTAAGTAAATACGTATAAAAAAATGTATACAAAATACACATAAAATAATGTAAATTCGTATCAAAATAAATAAACAAAATACCAATAAAAGAATGTGTATTTGTATAAATATAAATATACAAAATACACATTAAATAACGTAAATTTGTTTAAAACTATACACAAAAATACACAAAAGTAATTAAATTTGTATGAAAATAGATATACAAAATACACATAAAATAAGCTAAATTTGAATTCAAATATATATACAAAGTATATAAAATAATGTAAATTTCTATCAAAATATTTTGAAAATACACATAATAAAGTGAATTTCTATAAAAATATATAAACAAAATACTCATTAAATAATGTAAATACGTATAAATTTTTTTTACAAAAGACACATATAATAATGTAATTCGTATCAAAATAAATAAACAAAATACCAATAAAATAATTTAAATTTGTATGAGAAAACATATACAAAATACACAAAATAACATGTATATGTAATAATATGTACAAAAATGCACATAAAATAAAGTAAATTTGCATAAAAATATATATACAAAACACACATTAAATAATGTACATGCGTATAAAAATATGTATACAAAATACCTATGAAATAATCTATATATATATATGTATATATATATATATATATATATATATATATATATATATATATATATATATATATATATATATATATATATATATATATATATATATATATATATATATATATATATATATATATATATATATATATATATATATATATATAGCAAAGACCCCCCGTCCCAGGAGGACGCGAGTTCGTGCCTTTTCAGCCGCCGCCGAGTGAACTACCCACATGCTGTCCAGAAGACCACCTATCAACCCGGACTCTAGATTCTAGGATCAAAGATGAGCTCGGGAGGCAGCATGAGCCAATGCAAGATGGCGCCACTATAAACACTCGCCTGCGCCAGAACGGGCTGGGCCGACCATCAGGACACCGCAAAGAAAATCAGGACCCACTGAAAAATATATATATATATATATATATATATATATATATATATATATACATATATATATATATATATATATATATATATATATATATATATATATATATATATATATATATATATATATATATATATATATATAGATAAATATATATATATATATATATATATATATATATATATATATATATATATATATATATATATATATATATATATATATATATATATATGTATATATACGTATACGTATATATGTATAAAAATATATATATACAAAATACAAATAAAATAACTAAAATTTGTTAAAAAAATATATACAAAAATACACAAAAATAATTTAAATTTGTTTGAAAATAGATAAGCAAAATACACATAAAAATAGGCAAATTTGTATTGAAATACATATACAAAATAGACATAAAATAATGTAAATTTGGATCAAATATATATACAAAATAAACATTAAATAATGTAAATATGTATAACAAATTTATATATATAAAATACACATAGAATAATGTTAAATCGTATCAAAATAAATAAACAGAATATCAATAGAATAATGTAAATTTGTATGAAAATAAAGATGCAAAATACCCATATAATAACGCATATTTGCATAAAAATATATATACAAAAATACACATAAAATAATTTAATTTGTATTAAAATAAGTATACAAAATGCACATACAATAATGTACATTTGTATTGAAATAGATATGCAAAATAGACATAAATAATGTAAATTTGTATCAAAATATATATACGAATACACAAAGATGCAAAATACCCATAAAATAACGCATTTTTTATAAAATATATGTATACCAAAATACACATAAAATATTTAAATTTGCATTAAAATAAATATACAAAATGCACATTCATTAAGGTAAATTTGTATTGAAATAGATATGCAAAATATATATAAAACAATGTAAATCTGTTTCAAAATATATATACGAATACTCAAAATACAAAATACACATAAAATGAAGTAAATAAGTATAAAAAATGTATACAAAATACACATAAAATAATGTAAATTGGTATAAAAATAGATAAACAAAATACCAATAAAAGAATGAGTATTTGTATAAAAAAAAATATACAAAATACACATAAAATAACGTAAATTTGTATAAAACTTTGTACAAAAATACACAAAAGTAATTAAATTTGTATGAAAATAGATATACAAAATACACTTAAAATAAGCTAAATTTGAATTGAAATATATATAGAAAATACATAAAATAATGTTAATTTGTATGAAACTATTTATACAAATACACATATAATAACGTAAATTTGTATAAAAATATATAAACAAAATACACATTAAATAATGTAAATACGTATAAAAGATATTTACAAAATACACATATAATAATGTAATTCGTATCAAAATAAATAAACAAAATACCAATAAAATAATGTAAATTTCTATGAGAAAACATATACAAAATACACATAAAAGAACGGAAATTTCTATAAAAATATATGTACAAAAATGCACATGAAATAAAGTAAATTTGCATAAAATTATATATACAAAACACACATTAAATAATGTAAATGCGTATAAAATATATGTATACAAAATACCTATGCAATAATCTAAATTCTTATCGAATTAAATTAACAAAATACCAATAAAATAATGTAATTTTTGTATGGAAATATATATAGAAAATACACATAAAATAACCTAAATACAAATACAAATATACACATAATATAATTTAATATTAAATGAAATAAATATACAAAATAAACATAGAATAAGGTAAATTTGTAATCAAATATATGTACAAAAAACACATAAAATAAAATAAATTTATATGAAAATATATATATAAATACACATAAAATACCATGAATTTGTATAAAAATATATATTCACAATAAATATTAGATAATGTAAATGCGTATAAAAATATATATACAAAGTACATATAAAATAATGTAAATTCGTATCAAAATAAATCAACAAAATACCAATAAAATAGTATATATTTGAATGAAAAGAAATTTATAAAATACACATCACATAACTAAAATTTGTATTAAAATATATACAAAAATACATAGAAATAATTTGAATTTGTATGAAAATAGATATACAAGATACGCGTAAAACTAGGTAAATTTCTTTTGAAATATATATACAAAATAACCATAAAATATTGTAAATTTGTGTCAAAATATATAAAGAAATAGACATAAAATAATGTAAATTTGTATGAAAATAATATACAAAATACACATAAAATAAAGTCAAATCGTATCAAAATGAATGAGCAGAATATCAATAAAATAATGTAAATTTGTATGAAAATAAAGATGCAAAATACCCATATTTTATGTGTGTTTTGTATATATATTTTCATAAAAAATTACGTTATTTTATTGTGTGTATTCGTATATATTTTGATACAAATTTTATACAAATTCATGTTATTTTATGTGTATTTGTATATATATTTTCATTCAAATTTATATTATTTTATGTGTATTTTTACATATATTTCATTACAAATTTACCTTATTTTATGTTTATTTTTTTTATTTATTTGTTTTAATTTGAAATTATTTTATGTGTATATTTGTATTTGTATTTAGGTTATTTTATGTGTATTTTCTATATATATTTTCATCCAAAATTACATTATTTTATTGGTATTTTCTTAATTTGATTAGATACAAGTTTAGATTAATTCATAGGTATTTTTATGCAAATTTACTTTATTTTATGTGCATTTTTGTACATATATTTTTATAGAAATTTGAGTTATTTTATGTGTATTTTGTATATGTTTTCTCACACAAATTTACATTATTTTATTGGTATTTTGTCTATTTATTTTGATACGAATTACATGATTATATGTGTATTTTGTACATATTTTTTTTATACGTATTTACATTTTTTAATGTGTATTTTGTTTATATATTTAAAAAAAAAATTACGTTATTATATGTGTATCTGTATAAATATTTTGATACAAATTTACATTATTTTATGTATTTTGTATATATATTTCAATTCAAATTTAGCTTACATTTTTATAAAATATATATACAAAATACACATAGAATAATGTAAAATTGTATCAAAATAAATACACAGAATGTCAATAAAATAATGTAAATTTGTATGAAAATAAAGATGCAAAATACCCATAAAATAAAGCATATTTTTATAAAAATACATATACAAAAATACACAATGAATAATTAAATTTGTTTCAAAATTAATATACAAAATGAGCAAACGATATGGTAAATTTGAATTGAAATAGATATGCAAAACACACATAAAACAAGGTAAATTTATTTCAAAATATATATACGAATACACATAAAAAAACGTAATTTTCTAAAAAAATATATAAAAAAATACATACAAAAATACACAAAAATAATTTAAACTTGTATGAAAATAGATATACAAAGTACACATAAAATTAGATAAATTTGTGTTGAGATACGTATAAAAAAACACATAAAATAATATAAATTTGAATGAAAATACATAAACAAATACACTTCAAATAGCGTAAATTTGTATAAAATATATATACAATATACAAACTAAATAATGTAAATATGTATAAAAAAAATATATAGAAAACACAAATAGAATATTGTAAAATCGTATCAAAATAAATACACAGAATATTAATAAAATAATGTAAATTTGTATGAAAATAAATAAGAAAAATACCCATAAAATAACGCATTTTCTTATAAAAATATATATACCAAAATACACATAAAAAATTTAAATTTGTATTAAAATAATTATACAAAATATACATACATTAATTTAAATTTGTATTGAAATAGATATGCAAAATACATATAAAACAATGTAAATTTGTTTAAAAATATATATACGAATACACATAAAATAACGTAGATTTCTATGAAAATATATATACAAAATACACATAAAATGAGGTAAATACGTATAAAAAAATGTATACAAAATACACATATAATAATGTATGTTCGTATCAAAATAAATAAACAAAATACCAATAAAAGAATGTGTATTTATATAAATATAAATATAAAAAATACGCATAAAATAACGTAAATTTTTTTAATACTATATACAAAAATACACAGAAATATCTAAATTTGTATGGAAAAAGATATATAAAATACACATAAAAATAAGCTAAATTTGAATTGAAATATATATACAAAATACATAAAATAAAGCAAATTTGTATCAAAATATTTATACAAATACACATATAATAAGGTAAATTTGTATAAAAATATATAAACAAAATACTCATTAAATAATGTAAATACGTATAAAAAATATATACAAAATACACATATAATCATGTAATTCGTATGAAAATAAATAAACAAAATACCAATGAAATAATATAAATTTGTATGAGAAAACATATACAAAATACACATAACATAATGTAAATTTCTAAAAAAATATATGTACAAAAAAATATATATGTACATAAAATAAATTTGCATAAAAATATATATACAAAACATACATTAGATAATATAAATAAGTACTAAAATATTTATACAAAATACCTATGAAATAATATAAATTCGTATCGAATTAAATTAAGAAAATACCAATAAAATATTGTAATTTTGAATGAAAATATATATAGAAAATAAATATAAAATAACCTGAATACAATTACAAATATACACATAAAATAATACAAAATAAACATATAAAAAGGGAAATTAATAATGAAATAAAGTAAAAATACACATAAAATAATATAAATTTGTGTGAAAATATATATACAAATAAACATAAAATAACATGAATTTGTGTAAAATTTATATCAAAATATATACGAATACACAAAATAAAATAACGTAAATTTTATGAATATGTATATACAAAATACACATAAAATAATTTAAATACGTAGAAAATTATATATACAAAATACACATAAAATAATGTAAATTCGTATCAAAATAAATGAACAAAATTCCAATAAAAGAATGTATATTTGTAGGAAAATATATGTACAAAATACATATAAAAGAACTAAAATTTGTATGAAAATATATACAAAAATACACAAAAAATAAATTAAATTTGTTTGAAAATAGATATGCAAAATACACATAAAATTAGGAAAATTTGTATTGAAATACATATACAAAATACTCTTAAATAAAGTAAATTTGTTTGAAAATATATAAACAAATACACATAAAATAACGTAAATTTTAATAAAATATATAAACAAAATAAACATTAAATAGTGTAAATATGTATAACAAAAATAAATACAGAATACACAAAAATAAATATGCAAATTACATATAAACAATATAAATTTGTTTCAAAATATATATACGAATACACATGAAATAAGGTAGATTTCTATAAAAATATATATACAAAATACACATAAAATGAAGTAAATACGTATAAAAAAATGTATACAAAATATACATAAAATAATGTAAATTCGTATCAAAATAAATAAACAAAATACCAATAAAAGAATGTGTATTTGTATAAATATAAATTTACAAAATACACATTAAATAATGTAAATTTGTTTAACACTATACAAAATACAGATAAAAAAACGCATTTTTTATAAATATACAAAATACACATGAAAGGATGTAAATACGTATAAAAATATATATACAAAATACACATTAAATAATGTAAATTCGCGTCAAAATAAATAAACAAAATATCAATAAAAGAATGTGTATTTGTATGAAAATAGATATACAAAATACACATAAAATAACCTAAATTTGTATCAAACTATATACAAAAATACACAAAAATATTTTAAATTTTTATGAAAATAAATATACAAAATACACATAAAATTAGGTAAATTTGTATTGAAATACATATACAAAATACACATAAAATAATGTAAATTTGAATGAAAATAAATAAACAAATACACTTAAAATAACGTAAATTTGTATAAAAAAAATATGTACAAAACACAAATTGAATAATGTAAAATCGTATCAAAATAAATACACAGAATATTAATAAAATAATGTAAATTTGTATGAAAATAAAGAAGCAAAATACCCATAAAATAACGCATTTTTTTTATTTATAAAAACATATATACCAAAATACACATAAAAAAATTAAATTTGTATTAAAATAAATATACAAAAAACACATACAATAAGGTAAATTTGTATTGAAATAGATATGCAAAATACATATAAAACAAAGTAAATTTGTTTCAAAATATATATACGAATACACATAAAATAACGTAGATTTCTATAAAAATATATATACAAAATACACATAAAATGAAGTAAATTCGTATCAAAATAAATAAACAAAATACCAATAAAAGAATGTGTTTTTGTATCAATATAAATATATAAATTTATATAAAACTATATACAAATATACACAGAAGTAATTAAATTCGTATGAAAATAGATATACAAAATACACACAAAATAAGCTAAATTTGAATTGAAATATATATACAAAATACATGAAATAAAGTAAATTTGTATCAAAATATTTATACAAATACACATATAATAAGGTAAACTTGTATGAAAATATATAAACAAAATACACATTAAATAAAGTAAATACGTGTAAAAAAATATATACAAAATACAAATATAATCATGTAATTCGGATCAAAATAAATAAACAAAATACCAATAAAAAAATATAAATTTGTATGAGTAAACGTGTATGTTGCATATTTTTTCAATACAAATCTAATTATTCGATGTGTATTTTTGTATCGGTATTTTTATAAACATATGCTTTATTTTATGGTTATTTTGCATCTTTATTTTCATACAAATTTACATTATTTTATTGATATTCTGCTCATTCATTTTGATACGAATTGAAATTATTCTATGTGTATTTTGTATATATTTTTCATACAAATTAACGTTATTTTATGTATATTTGTTTATATATTTTGACACAAATTTACAATATTTTATGGCTATTTTGTATATATTTTTCAAAAGAAATTTACCTAGTTTTATGTGTATTTTGTATACTATTTTCATACAAACTCAAATTATTTCTATGTATTTTTGTATTTATTTCAATACAAATTTTAGTTATGTTATTTGTATTTTGTAAATTTATTTTCATTCAAATATATATTATTTTATTGGTGTTTTGTTGATTTATATTGATACGAATTTACATTATTTTATATGTACTTTGTATATATATTTTTATACGCATTTACATTATTTAATATTTATTTTGAATATATATTTTTATACAAATTCATGGTATTTTATGTGTATTTGTATATATATTTTCATATAAATTTACATTATTTTATGTGTATTTTGTACATATATTTTATTACAAATCTACCTTTTTTTATGTTTATTTTGTATGTATATTTTGTATGTTTATATTTATCCAAATACACATTCTTTTATTGGTATTTTGTTTTTTTATTTTAACTCGAATTTACATTATTTTATGTGTATTTTGTATACATTTTTTTATACGTATTTACATAATTTTATGTGTATTTTATATATATATATATATATATATATATATATATATATATATATATATATATATATATATATATATATATATATATATATATATATATATATATTTTTTTTTTTTTTTTATAGAAATCTACGTTATTTTATTTGTATTCGTATATATATTTTGAAACAAACTTACATTGTTTTATATGTATTTTTGCATATCTCTTTCAATACAAATTTACCTGATTGTATGTGCATTTTGAATATTTATTTCAATAAAAATTTCAATATTTTATGTGTATTTTGGTATATATGTTTTTATAAGAAATGCGCTACATTATGGGAATTTTGCATCTTTATTTTCATACAAATTTACATTATTTTATTAATATTCTGTGTTTTTATTTTTAGACGATTTTACATTATTCTATTTGATTTTTGTATATATATTTTTATACATATTTACATTATTTAATGTATATTTTGTATATATATATTTTATACAAATTTATATCATTTTAAGTGTATTTGTTTATATATTTTCATTCAAATTTACATTATTTTAAGTGTATTTTGTATATGTATTTAAATACAAATTTACCTAATTTTATGTGTATTTTGTATATTTATTTTCATACAAATTTAAGTTATTTTTGTGTATTTATGTATATAGATTTGTACAAATTTAGGTTATTTTATATGTATTTTCTATATCTATTTTCATACAAATACACATTCTTTTATTGATATTTTGTTTATTTATTTTGAAGCGAATTTACATTATTTAATGTGTATTTTGTATATATATTTTTATACGTATTTACATCATTTCATGTGTATTTTTTACATATATTTCTATAGAAATCTACGTTATTTTATGTGTATTCGTATATATATTTGAAACAAATTTACAGTTTTATTTGTATTTTGCATATTTTTTCAATACAAATTTACCTTATTTTATGTGCATTTTGTTTATTAATTTTAATACAAATTTAATTATTCAAAGTGTATTTTTGTATATGTATTTTTATTAAAATATGCTTTATTTTATCGGTATTTTGCATCTTTATTTTCATACAAATTTAAATTATTTTATTGATATTCTGTGTACTTACTTTGATACGATTTTACATTATTCTATGTGTATTTTGTATATATATTTTATACAAATGTACCTTATTTTATGTGTATTTGTTTTCATTTAATACAAATTTACATTATTTTATGTGTATTTTGTACATGTATTTAAATACAAATTTAACTAATTATATGTGTATTTTGTATATCTATTTTCATACAAATTGATATTATTTTTGTGTTTTTTTTGTATATATTTTTATACAAATTTTCGTTATTTTATGTGTATTTTATATATTTATTTTCCTACAAATATTCGTTTTTTATCGTAATTTTGTTTATTTATTTTGATACGAATTTACATTATTTAGGTGTATTTGATATATATATTTTTATACTTATTTACATCATTTTATATGTATTGTGTATGTATATTTTCATAGAAATTTACTCTATTTTATGTGTATTCGTATATATATTTTGATACAAATTTACATTATTTAAGTGTATTTTGCAAATCTATTTCAATACAAATTTACTTTATTGTATGTGCATTTTGTATATTTATTTTAATACAAATTAAATTATTTCATGTGTATTTTTGTATATAAATTTATATCCAAATATACGTTATATTATGGGTATTTTGCATCTTTATTTTCATACAAATTTACATTATTTTATTGATATTCTGTTTATTTATTTGATACGATTTAACATTATTCTTTGTGTATTTTGTATATATAATTTTTTTTATACATATTTACATTATTTAATGTTTATTTTGTATATATATTTTATCCAGATTTACGTTATTTTATGTGTATTTGTTTATATATTTTCATACAAATTTACATTATTTTATGTGAATTTTTTATATGTATTTCAATACAAATTTGCCTAATTTTATGTGTATTTTGCATATATATTTTCAAACAAATTTAAATTATTTCTGTGTATTTTTGTATATATTTTTATACAAATTCTACTTATTTTATTTGTACTTAGTATATATATTTTCCTACAAATATACATTCTTTTATTGGAATTTTGTTTATTTATTTTGATACGAATTTACATTATTTTATGTGTATTTTCTATATATATTTTTCTATGTATTTAAATTATTTTATGTGTATTTTGTATATACATTTTCATAAAAATTTACGTTATTTTATTGTGTGTGTTCATATATATTTTGAAACAAATTTTATACAAATTCATATTATTTTATGTGTATTTGTATATATATTTTCATACAAATTTATATGTGTATTTTGTAAACATTTTTTTATACTTATTTACTTCATTTTATGTGTATTTTGTATATATATTTTTATAGAAATCTACATTACTTTGTGTATTCGTATATATATTTTGAAACAAATTTAAATTGTTTTATATGTATTTTGCATATCTATTTCAATACAAATTTACCTTAATGAATGTGTATTTTGTATATTTATTTTAATTTAAATTTAAATATTTTATGTGTATTTTGGTATATATATATATATATATATATATATATATATATATATATATATATATATATATATATATATATATATATATATGTATATATATATATATATATATATATATATATATATGTATATATATATATACATATATATATATATATATATATATATATATATATATATATATATATATATATATATATATATATATATATATATATATTATAAAAAATGCGTTATTTTATGGGTATTTTGCATCTATATTGTCATACAAATTTACATTACTTTACTAATATTCTGTGTATTTATTTTGATACGATTTTACACTATTCTACTTGTGTTTTGTATATATTTTTTTCATACATATTTGCATTATTTAATGTGTATTTTGTATATATATTTTATATAAATTTACGTTATTTAAAGTTTTTTTTTATATATTTTTATTCAAATTTTCATTATTTTATGTGTATTTTGTATATGAATTTCAATACAAATTTACCTAATTTTATGTGTATTTTGTATGTTTATTTTCATACAAATTAAAATTATTTTTGTGTATTTTTGTATGTATTTTTTATATATATTTTTATAGAAATTTACGTTTTTTTTATGTGTATTCGTATATATATTTTGAAATAAATTTACATTGTTTTATGTGTGTTTTGCATATCTATTTCAATACAAATTTACCATATTGTACGTGCATTTTGTATATTTATTTTAATACAAATTTAATTATTTGATGTGTGTTTTTTATACATATTTTTATAAAAATATGCTTTTTTATGGGTATTTTGCTTCTTTATTTTCATACAAATTTACTTTATTTTATTGATATTCTGTGTATTTATTTTGATACGATTTTACATTATTCTATGTGTATTTTGTATGTACTTTTTTTTACATATTTACATGCACATGGTACAAAAATGCACATAAAATAAAGTAAATTTGCATAAAAATATATATACAAAACACACATTAAATAATGTAAATGCGTATAAAAATATGTATACAAAATACCTATGAAATAATCTAAATTTTTATCGAATTAAATTAACAAAATACCAACCGAATAATGTAGTTTTTTGGATGAAAATATATATAGAAAATACACATAAAATAACCTAAATACAAATACAAATATACACATAAAATAATTTAATATTAAACGAAATAAATATACAAAATAAACATAAAATAAGGTAAATTTGTAATGAAATATATGTACAAAATACACATAAAATAATGTAAATTTATATGAAAATATATATACAAATGCACATAAAATACTATGAATTTATATATAGATATATATTCAAAATAAACATCAAATAATGTAAATGCGTATAAAAATATATATACAAAGTACATATAAAATAATGTAAATTCGTATAAAAATAAATAAACAAAATACCAATAAAATAATGTAAATTTGTATGAGAAAACATATACAAAATACACATAAATATCGCAAATTTCAATAAAAATATATATAATATAATATATTTTTATACATGTTTAAAATGTTTTATACAATTTTAGGTTATTTTATGTGTATTTTCTATATCTATTTTCATAAAAATACACATTCTTTTATTGATATTTTGTTTATTTATTTTGACGCGAATTTACATTATTTAATATGTATTTTGTATATAAATTTTTATACGTATTTACATCATTTCATGTGTATTTTGTATATATATTTCTATAGAAATCTACGGTATTTTATGTGTATTCTTATATAGATTTTGAAGCAAATTTACATTTTTGCATATTTTTTCAATACAAATTTAATTTATTGTATATGCATTTTGTATATTAATTTTAATACAAATTTAATTATTCTATGTGTATTTTTGTATATGTACTTATATAAAAATATGCTTAATTTCCCGGGTATTTTGCATCTTTATTTTCATACAAATTTACATTATTTTATTGATAATCTGCTCATTCATATCGATACGATTTGACATTATTCTATGTGAATTTTGTATATTATTTTCATACAAATTTACGTTATTTTATGTGTATTTGTTTATATATTTTGACACAAATTTACAATATTTTATGGGTATTTTGTATATATATTTCAAAAGAAATTTAACTAGTTTTATGCGTATTTTGTATATCTATTTTCATACAAACTCAAATTATTTCTATGTATTTTTGTATATATTTTAATACAAATTTTAGTTATGTTATGTGTATTTTGTAAATCTATTTTCATTCAAATATATATTATTTTATTGGAGTTTTGTTGATTTATATTGATACGAATTTACATTATTTTATATGTACTTTGTATATATATTTTTTATACGCATTTACATTATTTAATATTTATTTTGAATATATATTTTTATACAAATTCATGGTATTTTATGTGTATTTGTATATATTTTCATATAAATTTACATTATTTTATATGTATTTTGAACATATATATCATTACAAATTGACCTTATTTTATGTATATTTTGTATGTGTATTTTGTATATTTATATTTATACAAATACACATTCTTTTATTGGTATTTTGTTTATTTATTTTGATTCGAATTTACATTATTTTATGTGTATTTTGTATACGTTTTTTTTATACGTATTTACTTAATTTTATGTGTATTTTGTATATATATTTTTATAGAAATCCACGTTATTTTATATGTATTCGTGTATATATTTTGAACAAATTTACATTGTCTTATATGTATTTTTGCATATCTCTTTCAATACAAGTTTACATTATTGTATGTGCATTTTGAATATTTATTTCAATACAAATTTAAATATTTTATGTGTATTCCTATAAATATACGTTCTTTTATCGGAATTTTTTTCATTTATTTTGATACGAATTTTCATTTTTTTAGGTGTATTTGATATATATATTTTTATACTTATCTAAATAATTTTATGTGTATTTTGAATATATGTTTTCATAGAAATTTACTCTATATGTATATGTATAGAAAATACACATGAAATAATCTAAACTCGTATCGAAAAAAATGAACAAAATACCGATAAAATAATGTAATTCTGAATGAAAATATATATAGAAAATACACATAAAAGAACGTATATACAAATAAATATATGCACATTAAATAATTTGAATTTG
Organism: Eriocheir sinensis; assembly: GCF_024679095.1. Lineage (NCBI taxonomy): Eukaryota > Metazoa > Arthropoda > Malacostraca > Decapoda > Varunidae > Eriocheir > Eriocheir sinensis. Next base: position 1,234,789 of record NW_026111831.1, read on the forward strand.
AATGAAAATAGATATAAAAATAAACATAAAATAAGGCAAATTTGTAATGAAATATATATACAAAATACACATGAAATAATGAAGATTTGTTTCAAAATATATATAATAATACACTTAAAATAACGTAGATTTCTATAGAAATATATATACAAAATACACATGAAATGATGTAAATACGTATAAAAATATATATACAAAATACACATTAAATAATGTAAATTCGTGACAAAATAAATAAGGAAAATATCAATAAGAGATTTGTATGAAAATACATATATAAAATACACATAAAATAACGTGAATTTGTATAAAACTATATATAAAAATACACAAAAATAAATTAAATTTGTATGAAAATAAATATACAAAATACATTTAAAATTAGGTAAATTTGTATTGAAATACATATACAAAATACACATAAAATAATGTAAATTTGAATGAAAATATATAAACAAATACACTTAAATTAACGTAAATTTGTATAAAATATATATACAAAATACTCATTAAATAATGTAAATATGTATAAAAAATATATATACAAAACACAAATAGAATAATGTAAAATCGTATAAAAAAATACACAGAATGTTAATAAAATAATGTAAATTTTTATGAAAATAAAGATGCAAAATACCCATAAAATAACGCATTTTTTTTTAAATATATTTATAAAAATACACATAAAAAAATTAATTTGTATTAAAATAAATATACAAAATACACATACAATAAAGTAAATCTGTATTGAAATAGATATGCAAAATACATATAAAACAATGTAAATTTGTTTCATAATATATATACAAATACACAAAAAATAACGTAGATTTCTATAAAAATATATATACAAAATACACATAAAATGAGGTAAATACGTATAAAAAATGTATACAAAATACACATAATTTAATGTAAATTCGTATCAAAATAAATAAACAATATACCAATAAAAAAATGTGTATTTGTATTAATATAAATATACAAAATACACATAAAATAACGTAAATTTATATAAAACTATATACAAAAATACACAGAAGTAATTAAATTTGTATGAAAATAGGTATACAAAATACACACAAAATAAGCTAAATTTGAATTGAAATATATATATACAAAATATATAAAATAAAGTAAATTTGTATAAAAATATTTATACAAATATATAAACAAAATACACATTAAATAATGTAAATACGTATAAAAAATATGTACAAAATACACATATAATCATGTAATTCGTATCAAAATAAATAAACAAAATACCAATGAAATAATATAAATTTGTATGAAAAAACATATACAAAAAACACATAAAATAACGCAAATTTCTATGAAAATATATGTACAAAAATGCACATCAAATAAATTTGCATAAAAATATATATACAAAACACAGATTAGATAATGTAAATGAGTTTAAAAATATGTATACAAATTACCTATGAAATAACTAAATTCGTATCGAAATAAATTAAGAAAATACCAATAAAATACTGTAATTTTGGATGAAAATATATATAGAAAATACACATAAAATAACCTAAATACAAATACAAATATACACATAAAATAATTTAAGATTGAATGAGATAAATATACAAAATAAACATAAAATAAGGTAATTTTTTTATGAAATATATGTAAAAATACACATAAAATAATATAAATTTGTATGAAAATATATATACAAATACACATTAAATAACAAGAATTTTTATAAAATTTGTATTAAAATTTATACGAATACACACAATAAAATAACGTAAATTTTTATGAAAATGTATTTTCAAAATACACATAAAATAATTTAAACACGTAGAAAAATATATATACAAAATACACATAAAATAATGTAAATTTGTATGAAAATATATAAATAAATACATATTAAATAATGTAAATATGTATAAAAAAATATATACAAAATACACATAGAATAATGTTAAATCGTATCAAAATAAATAGACAGAATATCAATAAAATAATATACAAATTTACATTATTTTATTGATATTCTGCTCATTCATTTTGATACGATTTGACTTTATTCTATGTGTACTTTGTATATTATTTTCATACAAATTTACATTAGTTTATGGGTATTTGTTTATATATTTTGACACAAATTTACAATATTTTATGGGTATTTTGTATTTATATTTCAAAAGAAATTTACCTAGTTTTACGCGTATCTTGTATATCTATTTTCATACAATTTCTTTTTCTTTTTATTTAAATATATATTATTTTATTGGTATTTTGTTGATTTATTTTGATACGAATTTACATGAAAATAAAGATGCAAAATACACATGAAATAAAGCATATTTTTATAAAAATACATATACACAATTGTATAATGTAAATTCGCGTCAAAATAAAAGAACAAAATATCAATAAAAGAATGTGTATTTATATGAAAATAGATATACAAAATACACATGAAATAACATAAATTTGTATAAAACTATATACAAAAATACACAAAAATAATTTATATTTGTATGAAAATAAATATACAAAATACACATAAAATTTGGTAAATTTGTATTTAAATACATATACAAAATACACTTAAAATAATGTAAATTTGAATAAAAATATATAAACAAATACACTTAAAATAACGTAAAATTGTATAAAATATATATACAAAATACATATTAAATAATGTAAATATATAAAAAAATATATATATACAAAACACAAATAGAATAATGTAAAATCGTATCAAAATGAATACACAGAATGTTAATAAAATAATGTAAATTTTTATGAAAATTAAGATGCAAAATACCCATAAAATACGCATTTTTTTAAAAACTATACATTCCAAAATACACATAAAATAATTGAATTTGTATTAAATTAATTTACAAAATGCACATACAATAAGGTAAATCTGTATTTAAATAAATAAACAAAATACCAATAAAATAATGTAAATTTGTATGAGAAAACATATACAAAATACACATAAAATAACGCAAATTTCTATAAAAATATATGTACAAAAATGCACATAAAATAAAGTAAATTTGCATAAAAATATATATTCAAAACACACAATAAATAATGTACATGCGTATAAAAATATGTATACAAAATACCAATGAAATAATCTAAATTCGTATCGAATCAAATGAACAAAATACCAAAAAAATAATGGAATTTTGGATGAAAATATATATATAAAATACACATAAAATAACCTAAATACAAATACAAATATGCACATAAAATAATTTAAAATTGAATGAAATAAATATACAAAATAAACATAAATAAGGTAAATTTGTAATGAAATGTCTGTACAAAATACACATAAAATAACATTAATTTGTATGAAAATATATATACAAATACACATAAAATAACATAAATTAGTATAAAAATATATATTCAAAATAAACATTAAATAATGTATAAAAATATATATTCACAATAAAGTAAATTTGTATTGAAATAGATATGCAAAATACACATAAGTAATGTAAATTTGTATCAAAATATATATACGAATACACCTAAAATAGAGTAAATTTCTATGAAAATATACATACACAATACATATAAAATGATGTAAATAATTATAAAAATATATATATCAAAAACACCTAATATAATGTAAATTCGTATCAAAATAAATAAAGAAAATACCAATAAAAGAATGTGTATTTGTATAAATATAAATATACAAAATACACATAAAATAACGAAAATTTGTATAAAAATATATACAAAAAAACACAAAAATAATATCAATTTGTATAAAAATAGATATATAAAATACACATATAATTAGTTAAATTTGTATTTAAATACAAGTACAAAATACAAAAAAATATGTAAATTTGTATGAAATGAAAACAAATACACATACAATAACGTACACTTGTATAAAATATATATACAAAATACAAATAGAATAATGTAAAATCGTATCAAAATAAGTACACAGAATATCAATAAAATAATCTAAATTTGTATGAAAATAAATATGCAAAATAACCATAAAATAAAGCTTTTTTTTTTAAATACATAAACAAAAATACACATAGAACAATTAAATTTGTATTAAAATTAATATACAAAATGCACATACAATAAGGTAAATTTGTATTGAAAAAATACGGAAAATACAAATAAAACAGTGTAAATTTGTTTCAAAATATATATACGTATACACATAATATAACGTTGATTTCTATAGGAATATATATACAAAATACACATGAAATGATGTTCATACGTATAAAAATATATATACAAAATACACATTAAATAATGTAAATTCGCGTCAAAATAAATAAACAAAATATCAATAAAAGAATGTGTATTTGTATGAAAATAGATATACAAAATTCACATAAAATAACCTAAATTTGTATCAAACTATATAAAAAAATACACAAAAATATTTTAAATTTGTATGAAAATAAATATACAAAATACACATAAAATTAGGTAAATTTGTATTGAAATACATATGCAAAATACACATAAAATAATGTAAATTTGAATGAGAATACATAAACAAATACACTTAAAATAACGTAAATTTGTATAAAAAAATATATACAAAACACAAATAGAATTCTGTAAAATCGTATCAAAATAAATACACAGAATATTAGTAAAATAATGTAAATTTGAATGAAAATAAAGAGGCAAAATACCCATAAAATAACGCATTTTTTTTATATAAAAATATATATACCAAAATACACATAAAAAAAAATTGTATTAAAATAAATATATAAAAAACACATACAATAAAGTAAATTTGTATTGAAATAGATATGTAAAATACATATAAAACAATGTAAATTTGTTTCAAAATATATATACGAATACACATTAAATAAGGTAGATTTCTATAAAAATATATATACAAAATACACATAAAATGGAGTAAATACGTATAAAAAAATGTATACAAAATACACATAAAATAATGTAAATTCGTATCAAAATAAATATTCAAAATACCAATAAAAGAATGTGTATTTGTATAAATATAAATAAACAAAATACACATAAAATAACGTAAATTTATATAAAACTATATAAAAAAATACACAGAAGTAATTAAATTTGTATGAAAATAGATATACAAAATAAGGTAAATTCGTATCAAATTCAATAAACAAAATTCAGATAAAACAACGTATATTTGTAGAAAAATAAATATATAAAATACACATAAAATAACGAAAATTTGTATGAAAATATATACAAAAATAAACAAAAATAATTTCAATTTGTATGAAAATAGATATACAAAATACACATATAATTAGTAAAATTTGTCTTTGAATACATGTACAAAATACTCATAAAATAACGTACATTTGTATAAAATATATATAAAAAATACACATAGAATAATGTAAAATCGTATCAAAATAAATACACAGAATATCAATAAAATAACGTAAATTTGTATGAAAATAAAGATGCAAAATACCCATAAAATTAAGCATATTTTTATAAAAATATATATACAAAAATACACATTCAATAATTAAATTTGTATTAAAATTAATATACAAAATGCACATACAATAAGGTAATTTTTTTTTTAAATATGCAAAATACACATAAAACAATGTAAATTTGTTTCAAAATATATATACGAATGCACATAAAATAACGCACATTTCTATAGAAATATATATACAAAATGCACTTGAGATGCTGTAAATATGTATCAAAATATATATACAAAATAGACATTAAATAAAGTAAATTCGTGTCAAAATAAATATACAAAATATCATTAAAAGAATGTGTATTTGTATGAAAATACATATACAAAATACATATAAAATAAGGTTAATTTGTATAAAACTATGTATATTTGTATGAAAATATATAAACAAATACACATAAAATAACGTAAATTTGGATAAAATATATATACAAAATATACATTAAATAATGTAAATATGTATAAAAATATATATACAAAATATACATAGAATAATGTTAAATCGTATCAAAATAAATAAACAGAATATCAATATAAATATATATAAAATATAAATACTAAAATACACATGAAATAATTAAAGTTGTACTGAAATAAATATACAATAAAGTAAATTTGTATTGAAATAGATATGTAAAATACACATCAATAATGTAAATTTGTATCAAAATATATATAAGAATACACATAAAATAGAGTAAATTTCTATGAAAATATACATACAAAATACACATAAACTTATGTAAATAGTAAAAAATATATATACCAAATACACCTAAAATAATGTAAATTCGTATCAAAATAAATAAAAAAAATTTCGATGAAAGAACGTATATTTGTAGGAAAATAAATATACAAAATATACATAAAATAACGAAAATTTGTATAAAAATTTATACAAAAAAAAAAAAATTTCAATTTGAATGAAAATAGATATACAAAATACACATATAATTAGTTAAATTTGTCTTTAAATACATGTACAAAATACATATCAAATAATGTAAATTTTTATGAAATGAAAACATATAAACATAAAATAACGTACATTTGTATAAAATATATATACAAAATACACATAGAATAATGTAAAATCGTTTAGAAATAATAAAAAGAATATCAATATAATAATGTAAATTTGTATGAAAATAAAGATGCAAAATACATATAAAATAAAGCATATTTTTATAAAAATACATATACAAAAATTCACATAGAATAATTAAATTTGTAATAAAATTAATATACAAAATGCATATATAATAACGCATATTTGTTTAAAAATATATATGCAAAAATACACATAAAATAATTAAATTTGTATCAAAATAAATATACAAAAGGCACATACAATAAAGAAAATTTGTATTGAGATAGATATGCGAAATACACATAAATAATGTAAATTTGTATCAAAATATATATACGAATACACATAAAAAAGAGTAAATTTCTATGAAAATATATATTCAAAATACATATAAAATTATGTAAATAAGTATATATATATATATCTATATATCTATCTATCTATCTATCTATATATATATATATATATATATATATATATATATATATATATATATATATATATATATATATATATATATATATATATATATATATATATATCAAATACACCTAAAATAATGAAAATTCGTATCAAAATAAATAAACAAAATTCCGATAAAAAAGTATATATGTAGGAAAATAAATATACAAAATACACATAAAATTACGAAAATTTGAATAAAAATATATACTAAAATACACAAAATTAATTTCGATTTGTATGAATATAGATATACATAATACATATATAATTAGTTAAATTTGTATTTAAATACATGTACAAAATACACATAAAATAATGTAAATTTGTATGAAATGATAACAAATCCACATAAAATAACGTTCATTTGTATGAAATATATATACAAAATGTACATAGAATAATGTAAAATTGTATCAAAATAAATACACAGAATATCAATAAAATAATGTAAATTTGTATGAAAATAAAGATGCAAAATTCCCATAAAATAAAGTATTTTTTTATGAAAATACATATACAAAAATACACATAGAATAATTAAATTTGTATTAAAATTAATATACAAAATGCACGTACAATAAGGTAAATTTGTATTGAAAAAATATGCAAAATGCACATAAAACAATGTATATTTGTTTCAAAATATATATACGAATACACATAAAATAACATATATTTCTATAGAGATATATATACAAAATACACATGAAATGACGTATATACGTATAAAAATATATATACACAATACACATTAAATAATGTAAATTCGCGTCAAAATAAATAAACAAAATATCAATAAAAGAATGTGTATTTGTATGAAAATTGATATACAAAATACACATAAAATATTTTAAATTTGTATAAAACTCTTTTTATAAAAACATATTTACCAAAATAATAAAATATTTATATTTGTATTACAATAAATATACAAAATGCACATACAATAAGGTAAATTTGTATTGAAATAGATATGCTAAATACATATAAAACAATGTAAATTTGCTTCAAAATATATATATGAATACACATAAAATAACGTAGATTACTATAAAAATATATATACAAAATACACATTAAATTAAATAAATACGTATAAGAAAATGTATACAAAGTACACATAAAATAATTAAATTTGTATTAAAATAAATATACAAAATACACATACAATATGGTAAATTTATATTGAAATAGATATGCAAAATAAACATAAAATAATGTATATTTGTATCAAAACATATACGAATACACACAATAAAATAACGTAAATTTTTATGAAAATATATATAAAAAATACACATAAAATAATGCAAATACGTAGAAAAATATATATACAAAATACACATAAAATAATGTAAATTCTTATGAAAATAAATGAACAAAATTCCACTAAAAGAATGTATATTTGTAGGAAAATATATATACAAAATATAAATAAAATAACTAAAATTTGTATAAAAATATATAAAAAATACAAAAATAATTTAAATTTCTTTAAAAATAGATATGCAAAATAAACATAAAATTAGGCAAATTTGTATTGAAATACATATACAAATTACACATAAAATATTGTAAATTTGTATGAAAATATATAAACAAATACACATAAAATAGCGTAAATTTATATAAAATATGTATACAAAATATACATTAAATAATGTAAATGTGTATAAAAATATATATACAAAATACACATAGAATAATGTAAAATCGTATCAAAATAAATAAACAGAATATCAATAAAATAATGTAAATTTGTAGGAAAATAAAGATGCAAAATACCCAAATAATAACGTATATTTTTACAAAAATACACATAAAATAATTAAATTTGTATTAAAATAAATATACAAAATACACATACAATATGGTAAATTTGTATTGAAATATATATGCAAATTACACATAAATAATGTAAATTTGTATCAAAATATGTATACGAATACCCATAAAATAGAGTAAATTTCTATGAAAATATATATTCAAAATGCAAATAAAATGATATAAATAAGTATAAAAATATACATATCAAATACACCTAAAATAATGTAAATTCGTATAAAAATAAATAAACAAAATTACGATAAAAGAACGTATATATGTAGGAAAATAAATATACAAAATACACATATAATTACGAAAATTTGAATAAAAATATATACAAAAATACACAAAATTAATTTCAATTTGTATGAAAATAGATATACAAAATACACATATAATTAAATAAATTTGTATGTAAGTACATGTACAAAATATACATAAAATTAGGTAGATATTGTAAATTTGTGTCAAAATATATAAACAAATACACATAAAATAACGTAGATTTGTATGAAAAATATATGCAAAATACACATAGAATAATGTCAATTCGTATCAAAATGAATGAGCAGAATATCAATAAAATAATGTAAATTTGTATGAAAATAATGATGCAAAATACCCATAAAATACAGCTTATGTTTATGAAAATACTGATACAAAAATACACATCGAATAACTAAATTTGTATTAAAATTAATATACAAAATGCGTATATAATAAGGTAAATTTGTATTGAAAAAATATGCAACATACACGTTTACTCATTCAAATTTATATTATTTTATTGGTATTTTGTTTATTTATTTTGATACGAATTACATGATTATATGTGTATTTTGTATATATTTTTTTTACACGTATTTACATTATTTAATATGTATTTTGTTTATATATTTTGATACAAATTTACCTTATTATATGTGTATTTGTATAAATATTTTGATACAAATTTACTTTATTTCATGTATTTTGTATATATATTTCAATTCAAATTTAGCTTATTTTATCTGTATTTTGTATATCTATTTTCATACGAATTTAATTACTTCTGTGCATTTTTGTATATAGTTTCATACAAATTTACGTTATTTTATGTGTATTTTGTTTATTTATATTTATACAAATACACATTCTTTTATTGGTATTTTGTTTATTTATTTTGATACGAATTTACAATATTTTATGTGTATTTTGTATACATTTTTTTATACGTATTTACTTCATTTTATGTGTATTTTGTATATATATTTTTATACAAATCTACGTTATTTTATGTGTATTCGTATATATATTTTGAAACAAATTTACATTGTTTTATATGTATTTTGCATATCTATTTCAATACAGATTTACCTTATTGTATGTGTATTTTGTATATTTATTTTAATACAAATTAATTTTTTTATGTGTATTTTTGTATATATATTTTTATAAAAAAAATGCGTTATTTTATGGGTATATTGCTTCTTTATTTTCATACAAATTTACATTATTTTATTAATATTCTGTGTATTTATTTTGATACGATTTTACATTATTCTATTTGTGTTTTGTATATATTTTTTATACAAATTTACGTTATTATAAGTGTATTTGTTTATGTATTTTCATTCAAATTTACATTATTTTATGTGTGTTTTGTATATGTATTTCAATACAAATTTACCTAATTTTATGTGTATTTTGTATATTTATTTTCATACAAATTTAAATTATTTTTGTGTATTTTTGTATATAGTTTTATACAAATTTATGTTATCTTATGTGTATTTTGTATATTTATTTTCATACAAATACACATTCTTTTATTGATATTTTGTTTATTTATTTTGACGCGAATTTACATTATTTAATGTGTATTTTGTATATATATTTTTATACGTATTTATATCCTTTCATGTGTATTTTGTATATTTATAAAAAAAATGCGTTATTTTATGGGTATTTTGCATCTTTATTTTCATACAAATTTACATTATTTTATTTACATTCTGTGTATTTATTATGATACGATTTTACATTATTCTATTTGTGTTTAGTATATATATTTTTTATACATATTTACATTATTTAATGAGTATTTTGTATATATATTTTATACAAATTTACGTTAATTTAAGTGTATTTGTTTATATATTTTCATTCAAATTTACATTATTTTATATGTATTTTGTATATGTATTTCTATACAAATTTAACTAATTTTATGTGTATTTTGTATATTTTTTTTCATACATATTTAATTAATTTTTGTATATTTTTATATATAGTTTTATACAAATTTACGTTATTTTATGTGTATTTTGTATATGTATTTTCGTACAAACACATTCTTTTATTGATATTTTCCATATTTATTTTGACACGAATTTACATTATTTAATGTGTATTTTGTATATATATTTTTATACGTATTTACATCATCTCATGTGTATTTTGTATATATATTTCTATAGAAATCTACGTTATTTTATGTGTATTCGTATATATATTTTGAAACAAATCTACGTTATTTTATGTGTATTTTGTATATATATTTCATTACAAATTTGCCTTATTTTATTTTATGTTTATTTTTATATCTATTTCATTCAAATTCAAATCATTTTATGTCTATATATTTATTTGTATTTACGTTATTTTATGTGTATTTTCTTTATATATTTTCATTCAAAATTACATTATTTTATCGGTATTTTGTTCATTTCGGTATATATATATATATATATATATATATATATATATATATATATATATATATATATATATATATATATATATATATATATATATATATATATATATATATATATATATATATATATATATATATATATTTATATATATAGATATATATATATATATATATCTATATATATATATAGATATATATATATATATATATATATATATATATATATATATATATATATTCCTACAAATATACATTCTTTTATTGGAATTTTGTTTATTTATTTTGATACGAATTTACATTATTTTATGTGTATTTTGTATATATATTTTTCTACGTATTTACATTATTTTTTGAGTATTTTGTTTATATATTTTCATAAAAATTTACATTATTATATTGTGTGTATTCGTATCTATTTTGAAACAAATTTACATTATTTTATGTATATTTTGCATATCTATTTCAATACAAATCTACCTTATAGTATGTGTATTTTGTATATTTATTTTAATACAAATTTAATTATTTTATGTGTATTTTCGTATATAATTATTTTAAAAATGAGTTATTTTATGTGTATTTTGTATTTCTATTTTCATACAAATTTAATTACTTTTGTGTATTTTTGTATATACTTTTATATCAATTTACGTTATTTTATGTGTATTTTGTATATTTATATTTATACAAATACACATTCTTTTATTAGTATTTTGTTTATTTATTTCGATACGAGTTTACATTATTTTATGTGTAATTTGTACACTTTTTTTTATACGTATTTATTTCATTTTATGTGTATTTTGTATATATATCTTTATAGAAATATGCGTTATTTTATGTGTATTCGTATATATATTTTGAAACAAATTTACTTTGTTTTATATGTATTTTGCATATCTATTTCAATACAAATTTACCTTATTGTGTGTGCATTTCGTATATTTATTTTAATACAAATTCAAATATTTTATGTGTGTTTTGGTATATATATTTAAAAAAAAAGCGCTATTTTTGGGGTATTTTGGATCTTAATTTTCATACAAATTTACATTATTTTATTAATATTCTGTTTATTTATTTTGATACGATTTTACATTATTCTATTTGTGTTTATATATATATATATATATATATATATATATATATATATATATATATATATATATATATATATATATATATATATATATATATATATATATATATATATATATATATATATATATATATATATATATATATATATATATATATATATATATATATATATATATATATATATATATATATATATATATATATATATATATATTTTTTTTATACACATTTACGTTAATTTAAGTGTATTTGTTTATATATTTTCATTCAAATTTACACTATTTGATGTCGATTTTCTAAATGTATTTCAATACAAATTTACCTAATTATATGTGTATTTTGTATATTTATTTTCATACAAATTTTAATTATTTTTCTGAATTTTTGTATATAGTTTTATACAAATTTAGGTTATTTTATATGTATTTTGTATATCTATTTTCACACAAATACACATTCTTTTATTGATATTTTGTTTATTTATTTTTACGCGAATTTACATCATTTAATGTGTATTTTGTATATATATTTCTATTAAAATCTACCTTGATTTATGTGTATTCGTAAATAGATTTTAAAACAAATTTACACTGTTTTATGTGTATTTTGCATATTTTTTAAATACAAATTTACCTTATTGTATATGCATTTTGTATATTAATTTTAATATAAATTTAATTATTCTATGTGCTTTTTTGTACATGTATTTTTTAAAAAAATATGCTTTATTTTACGGGTATTTTGCATCTTTATTTTCATACAAATTTACATTATTTTATTGATATTCTGTGTATTTATTTTGATAGGATTTTACATTATTCTATGTGTATTTTGTATATATATTTTATACAAATGTACGTTACTTTATGTGTATTTTTTTTTATTTCATACAAATTTACGTTATTATATGTGTATTTGTATAAATATTTTGATGTAAATTTACATTATTTGATATATTTTGTATATATATATATATATATATATATATATATATATATATATATATATATATATATATATATATATATATATATATATATATATATATATATATATTTTTCAATTCAAATTTAGTTTATTATATGAGTATATTGTATATCTATTTTCATACAAATTTAACTACTTTTGTGTATTTTTGTATATAATTTTATATAAATTTACGTTATTTTATGTGTATTTTCTATATTTATTTTTATACAAATACACATTTTTTTATTAGTATTTTGTTTATTTATTTTGATACGAATTTACATTATTTTATGTGTATTTTGTATACATTTTTTTATACGTATTTACTTCCTTTTATGTGTATTTTGTATATATATTTTTATAGAAATCTACGTTATTTTATGTGTATTCGTATATATATTTTGACACAAATTTTACATTGTTTTATATGTATTTTGCATATCTATTTCAATATAAATTTACCTTATTGTATGTGCATTTTGTATATTTATTTTAATACAAATTTAATTTTTTTATATGTATTTTGGTATATATATTTAAAAAAAAATGCGTTATTTTATGGGTATTTTCCTCTTTTATTTTCATACAAATTTACATTATTTTATTAATATTCTGTGTATTTAATTTGATACGATTTTACATTATTCTATTTAGGTTTTGTATATGTTTTTTTTTATACATATTTACATTACTTAATGTGTATTTTGTATATATATTTTATTCAAATTTACGTTATTTTAAGTGTATTTGTTTATGTATTTTCATTCAAATTTACATTATTTTATGTGATTTTGTAAATGTATTTCAATACAAATTTACTTAATTTTATGTGTATTTTGTATATTTACTTTCAAACAAATATAAATTGTTTTTTGTGTATGTTTACAGTTTTATACAAATTTACGTTATTTTATGTGTATTTTGTATATATATTTTCATACAATTACACATTCTTTTATTGATATTTTGTATATCTATATTTTTATTAAAATAAATATACATAATGCACATACAATAAAGTAAATTTGTATTGAAATAGATATGCAAAATACACTTAAATAAAGTAAATTTGTATCAAAATATATATACGAATACACATAAAATAGAGTAAATTTCTTTGAAAATATACATACACAATACATATAAAATGATATAAATAAATATAAAAATATATATATCAAATACACCTAAATAATGTAAATTCGTATCAAAATAAATAAACAAAATTCCGATAAAAGACATATTATTAGGAAAATAAATATATAAAATACACATAAAATAACGAAAATTTGTATAAAAATATATACAAAAAAAAAACACAAAAATAATATCAATTTGTATGAAAATACAATACAAAATACACATATAATTAGTTAAATTTGTATTTAAATACATGTACAAAATACACTTAAATTAATGTAAATTTGTATGGAATGAAAACAAATACACATAAAATAAGGTACATTTGTATAAAATATATATACAAAATACACATAAAATAATGTAAAATCGTATCAAAATAAGTACACAGAATATCAATAAAATAATTTAAATCTGTATGAAAATAAAGATGCAAAATACCGATAAAATAAAGCATATTTTAGTAAAAATACATATACAAAAATACACTTTGAATAATTAAATTTGTTTTAAAATTAATATACAAAATGCACTTACAATAAGGTAAATTTGTATTGAAAAAATATGCAAAATACAAATAAAACTGTAAATTTGTTTCAAATATATATACGAATACACATAAAATAACGTAGATTTCTATAGAAATATATGTACAAAATACACATGAAATGATGTAAATACGTATAAAAATATATATTCAAAATACACATTAAATAATGTAAATTCGCTTCAAAATAAATAAACAAAATATCAATAAAAGAATGTGTATTTGTATGAAAATAGACATACAAAATACATATAACATAACCTAAATTTGTATAAATCTATATACATAAATACACAAAAATAACTTAAATTTGTATGAAAATAAATATACAAAATACACATAAAATTAGGTAAATTTGTATTTAAATACATATACAAAATACACTTAAAATAATGTAAATTTGAATGAAAATATATAAACAAATACACATAAAATGATGTAAATTTGTATGAAATATATATACAAAATATACATCAAATAATGTAAATATGTATAAAAAAATATATACAAAACACAAATAGAATAATGTAAAATCGTTTAAAAATAAATACACAGAATATTAATAAAATAATGTAGATTTGTATGAAAATTAAGATGCAAAATACCCATAAAATAACGCATTTTTTTGTGAAATATATATATCAAAATACACATAAAATATTTGACTTTGTATTAAAATAAATATACAAATGCACATACAATAAGGTAGATTTGTATTGAAATAGATATGCAAAATACATATAAAACAATTTAAATATGTTAAAAATATATATACGAATACACATAAAATAACGTAGATTTCTATAAAAATATATATACAAAATACACATATAATTAAGTAAATGCGTATAAAAAAATGTAAACAAAATATTCATAAAATAATGTAAATTCGAATCAAAATAAATAAACAAAATACCAATCAAAGAATGTGTATTTGTATAAATATAAATGTACAAAATACACATATTAAATAAACATAAAATAAGGTAAATTTGTAATGAAATATATGTACAAAATACATATAAAATAAAGTAAATTTATATGAAAATATATAAAAAAATACACATAAAATACCATGAATTCGTATAAAAATATATATACAAAGTACATATAAAATAATGTAAATTCGTATCAATATAAATCAACAAAATACCAATAAAATAATATATATTTGAATGAAAATAAATTTATCAAATACAAATAACATAACTAAAATTTGTATTGAAATATATACAAAAATACATAAAAAAAATTTGAGTTTGTATGAAAATAGATATACAAAATACATAGAAAACTAGGTAAATTTCTTTTGAAAAATATATACAAAATACCCATAAAATATTATAAACTACAAATACACATAAAATAACGTAAATCTGTATGAAAAATATATACAAAATACACATAGAATAATGTCAAATCGTATCAAAATGAATAAGCAGAATATCAATAAAATAATGTAAATTTGTATGAAAATAAAGATGCAAAATACCCATAAAATAAAGCATATTTAAAAAAAAAAATACATATACAAAAATACACATAGAATAATTAAATTTGTATTAAAATTAATATACAAAATGCATATACAGTAAGGTAGATTTGTATTGAAAAAATATGCAAAATACACATAAAAGTGTAAATTTGTTTAAAAATCTATATACGAATACACATAAAATAACGTAGATTTCTATAGAAATATATATACAAAATACACATGAAATGAGGCAAATACGTATAAAAATATATATACAAAATACACATTAAATAATGTAAATTCGCGTCAAAATAAATAAACAAAATGTGTATTTTTATGAAAATAGATATACAAAATACACATAAAATAACCTAAATTTGTATAAAATTATATACGAAAATACACAAATATAATTTAAATTTGTATGAAAATAAATATACAAAATACCCATAAAATTAGGAATATTTGTATTGAAATACATATACAAAATACACATAAAATAATGGAAATTTGTATGAAAATATATAAACATATACACTTAAAATAACGTAAATTAGTATCAAATATATATACAAAATACACATTAAATAATGTAAATATGTATAAAAAGATATATACAAAACACAAATAGAATAATGTAAAAACGTTTCAAAAATAAATACACAGAATATTAATAAAATAATGTAAATTTGTATGAAAATAAAGATGCAAAATAGCCATAAAATAACGCATTTTTTATAAAAATATATATACCAAAATACACATAAGATATTAAAATTTGTATTAAAATAAATATAATGCACATACAATAAGGTAAGTTTGTATTGAAATAGATATGCAAAATACATATAAAACAATGTAAATTTATTTCAAAATATATTATACGAATACACATAAAATAACGTAGATTTCTATAAAAATATATACAAAATACACATAAAATGAAGTAAATACGTATAAAAAAATGAATACAAAATACACATAAAATAATGTCAAATCGTATCAAAATAAATAAACAAAATACCAATAAAAGAATGTGTATTTGTATAAATATAAATATACAAAATACACATAAAATATCGTACATTTGTATAAAACTATATACAAAAATACACAGAAGTAATTAAATTTGTATGAAAATAGATATATAAAATACAGCTAAAATAAGTTAAATTTGAATTGAAATGTATATACAAAATACATAAAATAATGTAAATTAGTATCAAAATACTTATACAAATACATATAATAACGTAGATTTGTTTAAAAATATATAAACAAAATACACATTAAGTAATGTAAATACGTATAAAAAAATATGTACAAAATACACATATAATCATGTAATTCGTATCATAATAAATAAACAAAATAGCAATAAGATAATGTAAATTTGTATGAGAAAACATATACAAATAACGCAAATTTCTATAAAAATATATGTACAAAAATGCACATAAGATAAAGTAAATTTGCATAAAAATATATATACAAAATACACATTAAATAATTTAAATGAGTATATAAAATAACTTAAATTTGTATAAAACTATATACAAAAATACACAAAAATAATTTAAATTTGTATGAAAAGAAATATACAAAATACACGTAAAAATAGGTAAATTTGTATTGAAATACATATACAAAATACACATCAAATAATGTAAATTTGAATGAAAATATATAAACAAATACACTTAAAATAACGTAAATTTGTATAAAATTATATATTTTATACAAATTTACATTAGATAAACATTAAATAATGTAAATGTGTATAAAAAAATATATACAAAAAACAAATATAATAATGTAAAATCGTATCAAAATAAATACACAGAATATCAATAAAATAATGTAAATTTGTATGAAAATAAAGATGCAAAAATCCCAAAAAAATATCGCATTTTTTATAAAAATATATATACCAAAATACACATAAAATATTTAAATTTGTATTGAAATAAATATACAAAATGCATATACATTATGGTAAATTTGTATTGAAAGAGATATTCAAAAATACATATAAAACAATGTAAATTTGTTTCAAAATATATTTACGAATACACATAAAATAAAGTAGATTTCTATAAAAATATATATACAAAATACATATGAAATTATGCAAATACGTATAAAGATATATATACAAAATACTTATTAAATAATGTAAACTCGTATCAAAATAAATAAACAAAATATCATGAAAAGAATGTGTATTTGTATGAAAATAGATAATAGATAGTAAATTTGTATAAAATATATATGCAAGATACACATTAAATAATGTAAATATGTATAAAATAGTATATACAAAAAACAAATAGAATAATGTAAAATCGTATCAAAATAAATACACCGAATATTAATAAAATAATGTAAATTTCTATGAAAATAAAGATGCAAAATTCCCATAAAATAACGCATTTCTTATAAAAATATATATACCAAAATACACATAAAATATTTAAATTTGTATTGAAATAAATATTCAAAATGCACATACAATAAGGTAAATTTGTATTGAAAGAGATATGCAAAAGTACATATAAAACAATGTAAATTTGTTTCAAAATATATATACGAAAACAAATAAAATAACGTAGATTTCTATAAAAATATATATCAAAAATACACATAAAATTAAGTAAATACGTATAAAAAAATGTATACAAAATACACATAAAATAATGTAAATTCGAATTAAAATAAATAAACAAAATACCAATAAAAGAATGTGTATTTGGATAAATATAAACATAAAATACAAATACAAAATAAACATAAAATAAGGTAGATTTGTAATAAAATATATGTACAAAATACACATAAAATAATGTAAATTTATATGAAAACATATATACAAATACACATAAAATACCACGAATTTGCATAAAAATATATATTCTAAATAAATATTAAATAATGTAAATGCGTATAAAAATATATATACAAAGTACATATAAAATAATGTAAATTCGTATCAATATAAATCAACAAAACACCAATAAAATAAAACATATTTGAATAAAAATAAATAAATTTACAAAATACAAATAACATAACTAAAATTTGTATTAAAATATATACAAAAATACATAGAAATAATTTGAGTTTGTATGAAAATAGTATACAAAATACACATAAAACTAGGTAAATTTCTTTTTAAATGTATATACAAAATAGCCATAAAATATTGTAAATTTGTGTCAAAATATATAAACATAAAATAACGTAAATTTGTTTGAAAAATATATACAAAATACACATAGAATAATGTCAATTCGTATCAAAATGAATGAGCAGAATATCAATAAAATAATGTAGATTTGTATGAAAATTAAGATACAAAATACCCATAAATTAAAGCATATGTTTATAAAAATACTGATACAAAAATACACATCGAATAATTAAATTTGTATTAAAATTAATATACAAAATGCGCATATAATAAGGTAAATTTGTATTGAAAAAATTATATTATTTTATTGGTATTTTGTTTATTTATTTTGATACGAATTACATGATTATATGTGTATTTTGTACATATTTTTTTACACATATTTACATTATTTAATGTGTATTTTGTTTAGATTTTCATACAAATTTACCTTATTATGTATGTACTTCTATAAATATTTTGATACAAATTTACTTTATTTCATGTATTTTGTATATATATTTCAATTCAAATTTAGCTTATTTTGTGTGTATTTTGTATATCTACTTTCATACGAATTTAATTACATCTGTGTATTTTTGTATATAGTTTTATAAATTTACGTTATTTTATGTGTATTTTGTATATTTATATTTATACAAAAACACATTCTTTTATTGGTATTTTCTTTATTTATTTTGATACGAATTTACATTATTTTATGTGTATTTTGTATACATTTTTTTATTCGTATTTACTTAATTTTATGTGTATTTTGTATATATATTTTTATACAAATCTACGTTATTTTATGTGTATTCGTATATATATTTTGAAACAAATTTACATTGTTTTATATGTATTTTGCATATCTATTTCAATACAAATTTACCTTATTGTATGTGTTTTTTGTATATTTATTTTAATACAAATTTTATTTTTTTATGTGTATTTTGGTATATATATTTTTATAAATAAAAAAATGCGTTATTTTATGGGTATTTTGCTTCTTTATTTTCATACAAGTTTACATTATATTATTAATATTCTGTGTATTTATTTTGATACGATTTTACATTATTCTATTTGTGTTTTGTACATATTTTTTTATACAAATTTACGTTATTTTAAGTGTATTTTTTTATGTATTTTCATTCAAATTTACATTCTTTTATGTGTATTTTGTATATGTATTTCAATACAAATTTGCCTAATTTTATGTGTATTTTCTATATTTATTTTCATACAAATTTAAAATATTTTTGTGTATTTTTGTATATAGTTTGATTCAAATTTAGGTTATTTTATATGTATTTTGTATATCTATTTTGATAAAAATACAGATTCTTTTATTGATATTTTGTTTATTTATTTTGACGCGAATTTACATTATTTAATGTGTATTTTGTAAATATATTTTTATACGTATTTACATCATTTCATGTGTATTTTGTATAGTTTTAAACAAATTTACATTTTATAATGTGTATTTTGTATATTTATATTTATACAAATACATTCTTTTATTGGTATTTTGTTTATTTATTTTGATACGAGTTTACATTATTTTATGTATATTTTGTGTTTTTTTTATACGTATTTACTTAATTTTATGTGTATTTTGTATATATATTTTTATAGAAATCTACCTTATTTCATGTGTATTCGTAAATATATTTTGAAAGAAATTTATATTGTTTATATGTATTTTGCATATTTATTTTTGTATATTCTGTATTTATTTTTGTTATACATATTTACATTATTTAATGTTTATTTTGTTTATATATTCTATTTAAATTTACGTTATTTTATGTGTATTTGTTTATATATACTCAAACAAATCTATTTTATTTAGGAGTATTTTGTATATGTATTTCAATACAAATTTTCTTAATTTTATGTGTATTTTGCATGTCTATTTTCAAACAAATTTAATTTATTTTTGTGTATTTTTGTATATATTTTCATACAAATTTTAGTTCTTTTATATGTATTTTGTATATATATTTCCCTACATATATACATTCTTTTATTGGAATTTTGTTCATTTATTTTTATACGAATTTACATTATATTATGTGTATTTTGTATATATAATTTTCTACGTATTTAAATTATTTTATGTGTATTTTGTATATACATTTTCAAAAAAATTTACGTTATTTTATTATGTGTATTCGTATATATTTTTATACAAATTTTACACAAATTCATGTTATTTGATGTTTATTTGTATATATATTTTCATACAAATTTATATTATTTTATGTGCAGTTTTACATTCATTTCATTATTAATTTACCTTTCTTTATGTTTATTTTGTATATTTATTTCATTAAATTTTAAATTATTTTATGTGTATATTTGTAATTGTATTTAGGTTATTTTATATTTCTTTTCTATATATATTTTCATTCAAAATTACAATATTTTATTGGTATTTTCTTAATTAATTCCATACGAATTTAGATTATTTCATAGGTATTTTGTATAAATATTTTAGTACTTATTTATATTATCTGATGTGTGTTTTGTATATATATATTTTTATGCAAATTTATTTTATGTGCATTTCTGTACATATATTTTTATAGAAATTTACGTTATTTTATGTGTATTTTGTATATGTTTTCTCATACAAATTTACATTATTTTATTGGTATTTTGTTTATTTATTTTCATACGAATTGCATGATTATATGTATATTTTGTATATATTTTTTTATACGTATTTACATTATTTAATGTGTATTTTGTTTATATATTTTTATACAAATTTACCTTACTATATGTGTATTTGTATAAATATTTTTATACAAATTTGCTTTATTTTATGTATTTTGTATATATATTTCAATTCAAATTTAGCTTATTTTTATGTGTATTTTATATATCTATTTCCACACAAATTTAATTATTTCTGTGTATTTTTGTATATAGTATTATAAAAATTTACGTTATTTTATGCGTATTTTTTATATTTATATTTATACAAATACACATTCTTTTATTAGTATTTTGTTTATTTATTTTGATACGAATTTACATTATTTTATGTGTATTTTGTATACATTTTTTTAGACGTATTTACCTCATTTTATGTGTATTTTGTATATATATTTTCATAGAAATCTACATTATTTTATGTGTATTCGTATATATATTTTGGAACAAATTTACATTGTTTTATATGTATTTTGCATGTCTATTTCAATACAAATTTAAATTAGTGAATGTGTATTTTGTATAATTATTTTAATACAAATTTAAATTTTTTATGTGTATTTTGGTATATATATTTTTATAAGAAAATGCGTTATTTTATGGGTATTTTTCTTCTTTATTTTCATATAAATTTACATTATGTTATTAATATTCTGAGTATTTATTTTGATACGATTTTACAATATTCTATTTTTGTTTTCTATATATTTTTCTATACATATTTACATTATTTAGTTTGTATTTTGTATATATATTTTATACAAATTTACGTTATTTTAAGTGTATTTGTTTATGTATTTTCATTCAAATTTACATTATTTTATGTGTATTTTGTATACGTATTTCAACACAAATTTACCTAATTTTATGTGTATTTTGTATATCTATTTGCATACAAGTTTAAGTTATTTTTGTGTATTTTTGTATGTATTTTTTTTATATATTTTTATAGAAAATTACGTGTTTTTATGTGTATTCGTATATGTATTTTGAAATAAATTTACCTTGTTTTATGTGTGTTTTGCATATCTATTTCAATACAAATCTACCATATTATTTGTTCATTTTGTATATTACTTTTGAAACAAATTTAATTATTCTTTATATATTTTTGTATATGTATTTTTAAAAAAATATGCTTTATTTTATGGGTATTTTGCATCTTTATTTTCATACAAATTTACATTATTTTATTGACATTCTGTGTATTTATTTTGATACAATTTTACATTATTCTATGTGTATTTTGTATATATATTTTATAAAAATGTAAGCTAAATTTGAATTGAAATATATATACAAAATACATAAAATAATGTAAATTTGTATCAAAATATTTATACAAATACACATATAATAACGTAAATTTTTAAAAAAAATATATAAACAAAATACACATTAAAAAATGTAAATACGTATATAAAAATATGTACAAAATACACATATAATCATGTAATTCGTATCAAAATAAATAAACAAAATACCAATAAAATAATTTAAATTTGTGTGAGAAAACATATACAAAATACACATACAATAACGGAAATTTCTATAAAAATATATGTACAAAAATGCACATAAAATAAAGTAAATTTGCATTTAAATATATATACAAAACACACATTAGATAATGTAAATGAGTAAAAAAATATGTATACAAAATACCTATGAAATAATCTAAACTTGTATCGAATTAAATTAAGAAAATACCAATAAATTAATGTAATTTTGGATGAAAATATATATAGAAAATACACATAAAATAACCTAAATACAAATACAAATATACACATAAAATAATTTAAAATTTAAAGAAATAAATATAAAAAATAACATAAAATAATGTAAATTTGTAATGAAATATATATAAAAATACACACAAAATAATATAAATTTGAATGAAAATATATATACAAATACACATAAAATGACATGAATTTGTATAAAATTTGTATCAAAATATATACGAATACACAATAAAATAACGTACTTTTTTATGAAAATATATATACAAAATACACATAAAATAATGTAAATATGTAAGGAAAATATATACAAAATACACCTAGAATAATGTAAAATTGTATCAATATAAATGTACAGAATATCAATAAAGTAATGTAAAAATGGAAACAAAGATTATCTAATGTGTGTTTTGTATATATATTTTTATGCAAATTTATTTTATGTTCATTTTTGTACATATATTTTTATAGAAATTTGCGTTATGTATATAATTTTATATAAATTTATTTTATGTGCATTTTGTATATTTATATTTATACAAATACACATTCTTTTATTGGTATATTGTTTATTTATATTTATACGAATTTACATTATTTTATTTGTATTTTGTATATATTTTTTATACGTAATTACTTAATTTTATGTGTTATATGTATATGTATTTTTATATAAATTACGTTATTTTATGTGTATTCGTGTATATATTTTGAAACAAATTTGAATTATTTTATATGTATTTTGCATATCTATTTCAATACAAATTTACCTTATTGTATGTGCATTTTGTGTATTTATTTTAATACAAATTCAAATATTTTATGTGTATTTTGGTAACTATAATTTTATAAATAATGCGTTATTTTATAGGTATTTTGCATATTAATTTTCATACAAGTTTACATTATTTTTTAATATTCTGTGTATATATTTTGATACGATTTTACATTATTCTATTTGTGTTTTGTATATATATTTCATACAAATTTACGTTATTATATGTGTATTTGTTTATATATTTTCTTTCAAATTTACATTATTTTATGTGTATTTTGTATACAAAAAACACATAAAATAACGTAAATTTGTATAAAACTTTATACAAAATACACAAAAGTAATTAAATTTGTATGAAAATAGATATACAAAATACACTTAAAATAAGCTAAATTTGAATTGAAATATATATACAAAATACATAAAATAATGTAAATTTGTATCAAACTATTTATAAAAATACACATATAATAACGTAAATTTGTATAAAAATATACAAACAAAACACACATTAAATAATATAAATACGTATAAAAGATATGTACAAAATACACATATAATAATGTAATTCGTATCAAAATAAATAAACAAAATACCAATAAAATAATGTAAATTTGTATGAGAAAACATATACAAAATACACATAAAAGAACGGAAATTTCTATAAAAATATATGTACAAAAATGCACATAAAATAAAGTAAATTTGCATAAAATTATATATACAAAACACACATTAAATAATGTAAATGCGTATAAAAATATGTATACAACATACCTATGAAATAATCTAAATTCTTATCGAATTAAATTAACAAAATACCAATAAAATAATGTAATTTTTCAATGGAAATATATATATATAGAAAATACACATAAAATAACCTAAATACAAATACAAATATACACATAAAATAGTTTAATATTAAATGATATAAATATACAAAATATACATAAAATAAGGTAAATTTGTAATGAAATATATGTACAAAATACACATCAAATAATGTAAATTTATATGAGAATATATATACAAATACACATAAAATACCATGAATTTGTATAAAAATATATATTAGAAATAAATATTAAATAATGTAAATGCGTATAAAAATATATATACAAAGTACATATAAAATAATGTATATTCGTATCAAAATAAATCAACAAAATACCAATAAAATAATATATATTTGAATAAAAAGAAATTTACAAAATACACATAACATAACTAAAATTTGTATAAATCTATATACATAAATACACAAAAATAACTTAAATTTGTATGAAAATAAATATACAAAATACACATAAAATTAGGTAAATTTGTATTTAAATACATATACAAAATACACTTAAAATAATGTAAATTTGAATGAAAATATATAAACAAATACACATAAAATGATGTAAATTTGTATGAAATATATATACAAAATATACATCAAATAATGTAAATATGTATAAAAAAATATATACAAAACACAAATAGAATAATGTAAAATCGTTTAAAAATAAATACACAGAATATTAATAAAATAATGTAGATTTGTATGAAAATTAAGATGCAAAATACCCATAAAATAACGCATTTTTTTGTGAAATATATATATCAAAATACACATAAAATATTTGACTTTGTATTAAAATAAATAACAAATGCACATACAATAAGGTAGATTTGTATTGAAATAGATATGCAAAATACATATAAAACAATTTAAATATGTTAAAAATATATATACGAATACACATAAAATAACGTAGATTTCTATAAAAATATATATACAAAATACACATATAATTAAGTAAATGCGTATAAAAAAATGTAAACAAAATATACATAAAATAATGTAAATTCGAATCAAAATAAATAAACAAAATACCAATCAAAGAATGTGTATTTGTATAAATATAAATGTACAAAATACACATATTAAATAAACATAAAATAAGGTAAATTTGTAATGAAATATATGTACAAAATACATATAAAATAAAGTAAATTTATATGAAAATATATAAAAATACACATAAAATACCATGAATTCGTATAAAAATATATATACAAAGTACATATAAAATAATGTAAATTCGTATCAATATAAATCAACAAAATACCAATAAAATAATATATATTTGAATGAAAATAAATTTATCAAATACAAATAACATAACTAAAATTTGTATTGAAATATATACAAAAATACATAAAAATAATTTGAGTTTGTATGAAAATAGATATACAAAATACATAGAAAACTAGGTAAATTTCTTTTGAAATATATATACAAAATACCCATAAAATATTATAAACTACAAATACACATAAAATAACGTAAATCTGTATGAAAAATATATACAAAATACACATAGAATAATGTCAAATCGTATCAAAATGAATAAGCAGAATATCAATAAAATAATGTAAATTTGTATGAAAATAAAGATGCAAAATACCCATAAAATAAAGCATATTTAAAATTAATATAGAAAATGCATATACAGTAAGGTAGATTTGTATTGAAAAAATATGCAAAATACACATAAAAGTGTAAATTTGTTTAAAAATCTATATACGAATACACATAAAATAACGTAGATTTCTATAGAAATATATATACAAAATACACATGAAATGAGGCAAATACGTATAAAAATATATATACAAAATACACATTAAATAATGTAAATTCGCGTCAAAATAAATAAACAAAATGTGTATTTTTATGAAAATAGATATACAAAATACACATAAAATAACCTAAATTTGTATAAAACTATATACAAAAATACACAAATATAATTTAAATTTGTATGAAAATAAATATACAAAATACACATAAAATTAGGAATATTTGTATTGAAATACATATACAAAATACACATAAAATAATAGAAATTTGTACGAAAATATATAAACATATACACTTAAAATAACGTAAATTTGTATCAAATATATATACAAAATACACATTAAATAATGTAAATATGTATAAAAAGATATATACAAAACACAAATAGAATAATGTAAAAACGTTTCAAAAATAAATACACAGAATATTAATAAAATAATGTAAATTTGTATGAAAATAAAGATGCAAAATAGCCATAAAATAACGCATTTTTTATAAAAATATATATACCAAAATACACATAAGATATTAAAATTTGTATTAAAATAAATATAATGCACATACAATAAGGTAAGTTTGTATTGAAATAGATATGCAAAATACATATAAAACAATGTAAATTTGTTTCAAAATATATTATACGAATACACATAAAATAACGTAGATTTCTATAAAAATATATACAAAATACACATAAAATGAAGTAAATACGTATAAAAAAATGAATACAAAATACACATAAAATAATGTCAAATCGTATCAAAATAAATAAACAAAATACCAATAAAAGAATGTGTATTTGTATAAATATAAATATACAAAATACACATAAAATATCGTACATTTGTATAAAACTATATACAAAAATACACAGAAGTAATTAAATTTGTATGAAAATAGATATATAAAATACAGCTAAAATAAGTTAAATTTGAATTGAAATGTATATACAAAATACATAAAATAATGTAAATTAGTATCAAAATACTTATACAAATACATATAATAACGTAGATTTGTTTAAAAATATATAAACAAAATACACATTAAGTAATGTAAATACGTATAAAAAATATGTACAAAATACACATATAATCATGTAATTCGTATCATAATAAATAAACAAAATAGCAATAAGATAATGTAAATTTGTATGAGAAAACATATACAAATAACGCAAATTTCTATAAAATATATGTACAAAATGCACGTAGAATAAAGTAAATTTGCAGAAAAAATATATATACAAAACACACATTAAATAATTTAAATGAGTATATAAAATAACTTAAATTTGTATAAAACTATATACAAAATACACATAAAATAATGTAAATTTGTATGATGCAAAATACACGTAAAAATAGGTAAATTTGTATTGAAATACATATACAAAATACACATCAAATAATGTAAATTTGAATGAAAATATATAAACAAATACACTTAAAATAACGTAAATTTGTATAAAATTATATATTTTATACAAATTTACATTAGATAAACATTAAATAATGTAAATGTGTATAAAAAAATATATACAAAAAACAAATATAATAATGTAAAATCGTATCAAAATAAATACACAGAATATCAATAAAATAATGTAAATTTGTATGAAAATAAAGATGCAAAATTCCCAAAAAATATCGCATTTTTTATAAAAATATATATACCAAAATACACATAAAATATTTAAATTTGTATTGAAATAAATATACAAAATGCATATACATTATGGTAAATTTGTATTGAAAGAGATATTCAAAAATACATATAAAACAATGTAAATTTGTTTCAAAATATATATACGAATACACATAAAATAAAGTAGATTTCTATAGAAATATATATACAAAATACATATGAAATTATGCAAATACGTATAAAGATATATATACAAAATACTTATTAAATAATGTAAACTCGTATCAAAATAAATAAACAAAATATCATGAAAAGAATGTGTATTTGTATGAAAATAGATAATAGATAGTAAATTTGTATAAAATATATATGCAAGATACACATTAAATAATGTAAATATGTATAAAATAGTATATACAAAAAACAAATAGAATAATGTAAAATCGTATCAAAATAAATACACCGAATATTAATAAAATAATGTAAATTTCTATGAAAATAAAGATGCAAAATTCCCATAAAATAACGCATTTCTTATAAAAATATATATACCAAAATACACATAAAATATTTAAATTTGTATTGAAATAAATATTCAAAATGCACATACAATAAGGTAAATTTGTATTGAAAGAGATATGCAAAAGTATATATAAAACAATGTAAATTTGTTTCAAAATATATATACGAAAACAAATAAAATAACGTAGATTTCTATAAAAATATATATCAAAAATACACATAAAATTAAGTAAATACGTATAAAAAAATGTATACAAAATACACATAAAATAATGTAAATTCGAATTAAAATAAATAAACAAAATACCAATAAAAGAATGTGTATTTGGATAAATATAAACATATAAAATACAAATACAAAATAAACATAAAATAAGGTAGATTTGTAATAAAATATATGTACAAAATACACATAAAATAATGTAAATTTATATGAAAACATATATACAAATACACATAAAATACCACGAATTTGCATAAAAATATATATTCTAAATAAATATTAAATAATGTAAATGCGTATAAAAATATATATACAAAGTACATATAAAATAATGTAAATTCGTATCAATATAAATCAACAAAACACCAATAAAATAAAACATATTTGAATAAAAATAAATAAATTTACAAAATACAAATAACATAACTAAAATTTGTATTAAAATATATACAAAAATACATAGAAATAATTTGAGTTTGTATGAAAATAGTATACAAAATACACATAAAACTAGGTAAATTTCTTTTTAAATGTATATACAAAATAGCCATAAAATATTGTAAATTTGTGTCAAAATATATAAACATAAAATAACGTAAATTTGTTTGAAAAATATATACAAAATACACATAGAATAATGTCAATTCGTATCAAAATGAATGAGCAGAATATCAATAAAATAATGTAGATTTGTATGAAAATTAAGATACAAAATACCCATAAATTAAAGCATATGTTTATAAAAATACTGATACAAAAATACACATCGAATAATTAAATTTGTATTAAAATTAATATACAAAATGCGCATATAATAAGGTAAATTTGTATTGAAAAAATTATATTATTTTATTGGTATTTTGTTTATTTATTTTGATACGAATTACATGATTATATGTGTATTTTGTACATATTTTTTTACACATATTTACATTATTTAATGTGTATTTTGTTTAGATTTTCATACAATTTACCTTTTATTATATATGTACTTCTATAAATATTTTGATACAAATTTACTTTATTTCATGTATTTTGTATATATATTTCAATTCAAATTTAGCTTATTTTGTGTGTATTTTGTATATCTACTTTCATACGAATTTAATTACATCTGTGTATTTTGTATATAGTTTTATAAATTTACGTTATTTTATGTGTATTTTGTATATTTATATTTATACAAAAACACATTCTTTTATTGGTATTTTCTTTATTTATTTTGATACGAATTTACATTATTTTATGTGTATTTTGTATACATTTTTTTATTCGTATTTACTTAATTTTATGTGTATTTTGTATATATATTTTTATACAAATCTACGTTATTTTATGTGTATTCGTATATATATTTTGAAACAAATTTACATTGTTTTATATGTATTTTGCATATCTATTTCAATACAAATTTACCTTATTGTATGTGTTTTTTGTATATTTATTTTAATACAAATTTTTTTTATGTGTATTTTGGTATATATATTTTTATAAATAAAAAAATGCGTTATTTTATGGGTATTTTGCTTCTTTATTTTCATACAAGTTTACATTATATTATTAATATTCTGTGTATTTATTTTGATACGATTTTACATTATTCTATTTGTGTTTTGTACATATTTTTTTATACAAATTTACGTTATTTTAAGTGTATTTTTTTATGTATTTTCATTCAAATTTACATTCTTTTATGTGTATTTTGTATATGTATTTCAATACAAATTTGCCTAATTTTATGTGTATTTTCTATATTTATTTTCATACAAATTTAAAATATTTTTGTGTATTTTTGTATATAGTTTGATTCAAATTTAGGTTATTTTATATGTATTTTGTATATCTATTTTGATAAAAATACAGATTCTTTTATTGATATTTTGTTTATTTATTTTGACGCGAATTTACATTATTTAATGTGTATTTTGTAAATATATTTTTATACGTATTTACATCATTTCATGTGTATTTTGTATAGTTTTAAACAAATTTACATTTTATAATGTGTATTTTGTATATTTATATTTATACAAATACACATTCTTTTATTGGTATTTTGTTTATTTATTTTGATACGAGTTTACATTATTTTATGTATATTTTGTGTTTTTTTTATACGTATTTACTTAATTTTATGTGTATTTTGTATATATATTTTTATAGAAATCTACCTTATTTCATGTGTATTCGTAAATATATTTTGAAAGAAATTTACATTGTTTATATGTATTTTGCATATTTATTTTTGTATATTCTGTATTTATTTTTGTTATACATATTTACATTATTTAATGTTTATTTTGTTTATATATTCTATTTAAATTTACGTTATTTTATGTGTATTTGTTTATATATACTCAAACAAATCTATTTTATTTAGGAGTATTTTGTATATGTATTTCAATACAAATTTTCTTAATTTTATGTGTATTTTGCATGTCTATTTTCAAACAAATTTAATTTATTTTTGTGTATTTTTGTATATATTTTCATACAAATTTTAGTTCTTTTATATGTATTTTGTATATATATTTCCCTACATATATACATTCTTTTATTGGAATTTTGTTCATTTATTTTTATACGAATTTACATTATATTATGTGTATTTTGTATATATAATTTTCTACGTATTTAAATTATTTTATGTGTATTTTGTATATACATTTTCAAAAAAATTTACGTTATTTTATTATGTATTCGTATATATTTTTATACAAATTTTACACAAATTCATGTTATTTGATGTTTATTTGTATATATATTTTCATACAAATTTATATTATTTTATGTGCAGTTTTACATTCATTTCATTATTAATTTACCTTTCTTTATGTTTATTTTGTATATTTATTTCATTAAATTTTAAATTATTTTATGTGTATATTTGTAATTGTATTTAGGTTATTTTATATTTCTTTTCTATATATATTTTCATTCAAAATTACAATATTTTATTGGTATTTTCTTAATTAATTCCATACGAATTTAGATTATTTCATAGGTATTTTGTATAAATATTTTAGTACTTATTTATATTATCTGATGTGTGTTTTGTATATATATATTTTTATGCAAATTTATTTTATGTGCATTTCTGTACATATATTTTTATAGAAATTTACGTTATTTTATGTATTTTGTATATGTTTTCTCATACAAATTTACATTATTTTATTGGTATTTTGTTTATTTATTTTCATACGAATTGCATGATTATATGTATATTTTGTATATATTTTTTTATACGTATTTACATTATTTAATGTGTATTTTGTTTATATATTTTTATACAAATTTACCTTACTATATGTGTATTTGTATAAATATTTTTATACAAATTTGCTTTATTTTATGTATTTTGTATATATATTTCAATTCAAATTTAGCTTATTTTTATGTGTATTTTATATATCTATTTCCACACAAATTTAATTATTTCTGTGTATTTTTGTATATAGTATTATAAAAATTTACGTTATTTTATGCGTATTTTTTATATTTATATTTATACAAATACACATTCTTTTATTAGTATTTTGTTTATTTATTTTGATACGAATTTACATTATTTTATGTGTATTTTGTATACATTTTTTTAGACGTATTTACCTCATTTTATGTATTTTGTATATATATTTTCATAGAAATCTACATTATTTTATGTGTATTCGTATATATATTTTGGAACAAATTTACATTGTTTTATATGTATTTTGCATGTCTATTTCAATACAAATTTAAATTAGTGAATGTGTATTTTGTATAATTATTTTAATACAAATTTAAGTTTTTTATGTGTATTTTGGTATATATATTTTATAAGAAAATGCGTTATTTTATGGGTATTTTTCTTTATTTTCATATAAATTTACATTATGTTATTAATATTCTGAGTATTTATTTTGATACGATTTTACAATATTCTATTTTGTTTTCTATATATTTTTCTATACATATTTACATTATTTAGTTTGTATTTTGTATATATTTTATACAAATTTACGTTATTTTAAGTGTATTTGTTTATGTATTTTCATTCAAATTTACATTATTTTATGTGTATTTTGTATACGTATTTCAACACAAATTTACCTAATTTTATGTGTATTTTGTATATCTATTTGCATACAAGTTTAAGTTATTTATGTGTATTTTTGTATGTAATTTTTTTATATATTTTAATAGAAAATTACTTGTTATTATGTGTATTCGAATATTTATTTTGAAATAAATTTACCTTGTTTTATGTGTGTTTTGCATATCTATTTCAATACAAATCTACCATATTGTTTGTTCATTTTGTATATTAATTTTGAAACAAATTTAATTATTCTTTGTGTATTTTTGTATATGTATTTTTATAAAAAATATGCTTTATTTTATGGGTATTTTGCATCTTTATTTTCATACAAATTTACATTATTTTATTGACATTCTGTGTATTTATTTTGATACAATTTTACATTATTCTATGTGTATTTTGTATATATATTTTATAAAAATGTAAGCTAAATTTGAATTGAAATATATATACAAAATACATAAAATAATGTAAATTTGTATCAAAATATTTATACAAATACACATATAATAACGTAAATTTTTAAAAAAAATATATAAACAAAATACACATTAAAAAATGTAAATACGTATATAAAAATATGTACAAAATACACATATAATCATGTAATTCGTATCAAAATAAATAAACAAAATACCAATAAAATAATTTAAATTTGTGTGAGAAAACATATACAAAATACACATACAATAACGGAAATTTCTATAAAAATATATGTACAAAAATGCACATAAAATAAAGTAAATTTGCATTAAAATATATATACAAAACACACATTAGATAATGTAAATGAGTAAAAAAATATGTATACAAAATACCTATGAAATAATCTAAACTTGTATCGAATTAAATTAAGAAAATACCAATAAATTAATGTAATTTTGGATGAAAATATATATAGAAAATACACATAAAATAACCTAAATACAAATACAAATATACACATAAAATAATTTAAAATTTAAAGAAATAAATATAAAAAATAACATAAAATAATGTAAATTTGTAATGAAATATATATAAAATACACACAAAATAATATAAATTTGAATGAAAATATATATACAAATACACATAAAATGACATGAATTTGTATAAAATTTGTATCAAAATATATACGAATACACAATAAAATAACGTACTTTTTTATGAAAATATATATACAAAATACACATAAAATAATGTAAATATGTAAGGAAAATATATACAAAATACACCTAGAATAATGTAAAATTGTATCAATATAAATGTACAGAATATCAATAAAGTAATGTAA
The DNA here is from genome assembly GCF_024679095.1 of Eriocheir sinensis. Taxonomy (NCBI): domain Eukaryota; kingdom Metazoa; phylum Arthropoda; class Malacostraca; order Decapoda; family Varunidae; genus Eriocheir; species Eriocheir sinensis. Next base: position 1,270,412 of record NW_026111831.1, read on the forward strand.
AATGGAAACAAAGATTATCTAATGTGTGTTTTGTATATATATTTTTATGCAAATTTATTTTATGTTCATTTTTGTACATATATTTTTATAGAAATTTGCGTTATGTATATAATTTTATATAAATTTATTTTATGTGCATTTTGTATATTTATATTTATACAAATACACATTCTTTTATTGGTATATTGTTTATTTATATTTATACGAATTTACATTATTTTATTTGTATTTTGTATATATTTTTTATACGTAATTACTTAATTTTATGTGTTATATGTATATGTATTTTTATATAAATTACGTTATTTTATGTGTATTCGTGTATATATTTTGAAACAAATTTGAATTATTTTATATGTATTTTGCATATCTATTTCAATACAAATTTACCTTATTGTATGTGCATTTTGTGTATTTATTTTAATACAAATTCAAATATTTTATGTGTATTTTGGTAACTATAATTTTATAAATAATGCGTTATTTTATAGGTATTTTGCATATTAATTTTCATACAAGTTTACATTATTTTTTAATATTCTGTGTATATATTTTGATACGATTTTACATTATTCTATTTGTGTTTTGTATATATATTTCATACAAATTTACGTTATTATATGTGTATTTGTTTATATATTTTCTTTCAAATTTACATTATTTTATGTGTATTTTGTATACAAAATACACATAAAATAACGTAAATTTGTATAAAACTTTATACAAAAATACACAAAAGTAATTAAATTTGTATGAAAATAGATATACAAAATACACTTAAAATAAGCTAAATTTGAATTGAAATATATATACAAAATACATAAAATAATGTAAATTTGTATCAAACTATTTATACAAATACACATATAATAACGTAAATTTGTATAAAAATATACAAACAAAACACACATTAAATAATATAAATACGTATAAAAGATATGTACAAATACACATATAATAATGTAATTCGTATCAAAATAAATAAACAAAATACCAATAAAATAATGTAAATTTGTATGAGAAAACATATACAAAATACACATAAAAGAACGGAAATTTCTATAAAAATATATGTACAAAAATGCACATAAAATAAAGTAAATTTGCATAAAATTATATATACAAAACACACATTAAATAATGTAAATGCGTATTAAAATATGTATACAAAATACCTATGAAATAATCTAAATTCTTATCGAATTAAATTAACAAAATACCAATAAAATAATGTAATTTTTCGATGGACATATATATATAGAAAATACGCATAAAATAACCTAAATACAAATACAAATATACACATAAAATAGTTTAATATTAAATGAAATAGATATACAAAATATACATAAAATAAGGTAAATTTGTAATGAAATATATGTACAAAATACACATCAAATAATGTAAATTTATATGAGAATATATATACAAATACACATAAAATACCATGAATTTGTATAAAATATATATTGAAATAAATATTAAATAATGTAAATGCGTATAAAAATATATATACAAAGTACATATAAAATAATGTATATTCGTATCAAAATAAATCAACAAAATACCAATAAAATAATATATATTTGAATAAAAAGAAATTTACAAAATACACATAACATAACTAAAATTTGTATAAATCTATATACATAAATACACAAAAATAACTTAAATTTGTATGAAAATAAATATACAAAATACACATAAAATTAGGTAAATTTGTATTTAAATACATATACAAAATACACTTAAAATAATGTAAATTTGAATGAAAATATATAAACAAATACACATAAAATGATGTAAATTTGTATGAAATATATATACAAAATATACATCAAATAATGTAAATATGTATAAAAAAATATATACAAAACACAAATAGAATAATGTAAAATCGTTTAAAAATAAATACACAGAATATTAATAAAATAATGTAGATTTGTATGAAAATTAAGATGCAAAATACCCATAAAATAACGCATTTTTTTGTGAAATATATATATCAAAATACACATAAAATATTTGACTTTGTATTAAAATAAATAACAAATGCACATACAATAAGGTAGATTTGTATTGAAATAGATATGCAAAATACATATAAAACAATTTAAATATGTTAAAAATATATATACGAATACACATAAAATAACGTAGATTTCTATAAAAATATATATACAAAATACACATATAATTAAGTAAATGCGTATAAAAAAATGTAAACAAAATATACATAAAATAATGTAAATTCGAATCAAAATAAATAAACAAAATACCAATCAAAGAATGTGTATTTGTATAAATATAAATGTACAAAATACACATATTAAATAAACATAAAATAAGGTAAATTTGTAATGAAATATATGTACAAAATACATATAAAATAAAGTAAATTTATATGAAAATATATAAAAAAATACACATAAAATACCATGAATTCGTATAAAAATATATATACAAAGTACATATAAAATAATGTAAATTCGTATCAATATAAATCAACAAAATACCAATAAAATAATATATATTTGAATGAAAATAAATTTATCAAATACAAATAACATAACTAAAATTTGTATTGAAATATATACAAAAATACATAAAAATAATTTGAGTTTGTATGAAAATAGATATACAAAATACATAGAAAACTAGGTAAATTTCTTTGGAAATATATATACAAAATACCCATAAAATATTATAAACTACAAATACACATAAAATAACGTAAATCTGTATGAAAAATATATACAAAATACACATAGAATAATGTCAAATCGTATCAAAATGAATAAGCAGAATATCAATAAAATAATGTAAATTTGTATGAAAATAAAGATGCAAAATACCCATAAAATAAAGCATATTTAAAAAAAAAATACATATACAAAAATACACATAGAATAATTAAATTTGTATTAAAATTAATATACAAAATGCATATACAGTAAGGTAGATTTGTATTGAAAAAATATGCAAAATTCACATAAAAGTGTAAATTTGTTTAAAAATCTATATACGAATACACATAAAATAACGTAGATTTCTATAGAAATATATATACAAAATACACATGAAATGAGGCAAATACGTATAAAAATATATATACAAAATACACATTAAATAATGTAAATTCGCGTCAAAATAAATAAACAAAATGTGTATTTTTATGAAAATAGATATACAAAATACACATAAAATAACCTAAATTTGTATAAAATTATATACGAAAATACACAAATATAATTTAAATTTGTATGAAAATAAATATACAAAATACACATAAAATTAGGAATATTTGTATTGAAATACATATACAAAATACACATAAAATAATGGAAATTTGTATGAAAATATATAAACATATACACTTAAAATAACGTAAATTTGTATCAAATATATATACAAAATACACATTAAATAATGTAAATATGTATAAAAAGATATATACAAAACACAAATAGAATAATGTAAAAACGTTTCAAAAATAAATACACAGAATATTAATAAAATAATGTAAATTTGTATGAAAATAAAGATGCAAAATAGCCATAAAATAACGCATTTTTTATAAAAATATATATACCAAAATACACATAAGATATTAAAATTTGTATTAAAATAAATATAATGCACATACAATAAGGTAAGTTTGTATTGAAATAGATATGCAAAATACATATAAAACAATGTAAATTTGTTTCAAAATATATTATACGAATACACATAAAATAACGTAGATTTCTATAAAAATATATACAAAATACACATAAAATGAAGTAAATACGTATAAAAAAATGAATACAAAATACACATAAAATAATGTCAAATCGTATCAAAATAAATAAACAAAATACCAATAAAAGAATGTGTATTTGTATAAATATAAATATACAAAATACACATAAAATATCGTACATTTGTATAAAACTATATACAAAAATACACAGAAGTAATTAAATTTGTATGAAAATAGATATATAAAATACAGCTAAAATAAGTTAAATTTGAATTGAAATGTATATACAAAATACATAAAATAATGTAAATTAGTATCAAAATACTTATACAAATACATATAATAACGTAGATTTGTTTAAAAATATATAAACAAAATACACATTAAGTAATGTAAATACGTATAAAAAATATGTACAAAATACACATATAATCATGTAATTCGTATCATAATAAATAAACAAAATAGCAATAAGATAATGTAAATTTGTATGAGAAAACATATACAAATAACGCAAATTTCTATAAAAATATATGTACAAAAATGCACATAAGATAAAGTAAATTTGCATAAAAATATATATACAAAATACACATTAAATAATTTAAATGAGTATATAAAATAACTTAAATTTGTATAAAACTATATACAAAAATACACAAAAATAATTTAAATTTGTATGAAAAGAAATATACAAAATACACGTAAAAATAGGTAAATTTGTATTGAAATACATATACAAAATACACATCAAATAATGTAAATTTGAATGAAAATATATAAACAAATACACTTAAAATAACGTAAATTTGTATAAAATTATATATTTTATACAAATTTACATTAGATAAACATTAAATAATGTAAATGTGTATAAAAAAATATATACAAAAAACAAATATAATAATGTAAAATCGTATCAAAATAAATACACAGAATATCAATAAAATAATGTAAATTTGTATGAAAATAAAGATGCAAAATTCCCAAAAAATATCGCATTTTTTATAAAAATATATATACCAAAATACACATAAAATATTTAAATTTGTATTGAAATAAATATACAAAATGCATATACATTATGGTAAATTTGTATTGAAAGAGATATTCAAAAATACATATAAAACAATGTAAATTTGTTTCAAAATATATATACGAATACACATAAAATAAAGTAGATTTCTATAGAAATATATATACAAAATACATATGAAATTATGCAAATACGTATAAAGATATATATACAAAATACTTATTAAATAATGTAAACTCGTATCAAAATAAATAAACAAAATATCATGAAAAGAATGTGTATTTGTATGAAAATAGATAATAGATAGTAAATTTGTATAAAATATATATGCAAGATACACATTAAATAATGTAAATATGTATAAAATAGTATATACAAAAAACAAATAGAATAATGTAAAATCGTATCAAAATAAATACACCGAATATTAATAAAATAATGTAAATTTCTATGAAAATAAAGATGCAAAATTCCCATAAAATAACGCATTTCTTATAAAAATATATATACCAAAATACACATAAAATATTTAAATTTGTATTGAAATAAATATTCAAAATGCACATACAATAAGGTAAATTTGTATTGAAAGAGATATGCAAAAGTATATATAAAACAATGTAAATTTGTTTCAAAATATATATACGAAAACAAATAAAATAACGTAGATTTCTATAAAAATATATATCAAAAATACACATAAAATTAAGTAAATACGTATAAAAAAATGTATACAAAATACACATAAAATAATGTAAATTCGAATTAAAATAAATAAACAAAATACCAATAAAAGAATGTGTATTTGGATAAATATAAACATATAAAATACAAATACAAAATAAACATAAAATAAGGTAGATTTGTAATAAAATATATGTACAAAATACACATAAAATAATGTAAATTTATATGAAAACATATATACAAATACACATAAAATACCACGAATTTGCATAAAAATATATATTCTAAATAAATATTAAATAATGTAAATGCGTATAAAAATATATATACAAAGTACATATAAAATAATGTAAATTCGTATCAATATAAATCAACAAAACACCAATAAAATAAAACATATTTGAATAAAAATAAATAAATTTACAAAATACAAATAACATAACTAAAATTTGTATTAAAATATATACAAAAATACATAGAAATAATTTGAGTTTGTATGAAAATAGTATACAAAATACACATAAAACTAGGTAAATTTCTTTTTAAATGTATATACAAAATAGCCATAAAATATTGTAAATTTGTGTCAAAATATATAAACATAAAATAACGTAAATTTGTTTGAAAAATATATACAAAATACACATAGAATAATGTCAATTCGTATCAAAATGAATGAGCAGAATATCAATAAAATAATGTAGATTTGTATGAAAATTAAGATACAAAATACCCATAAATTAAAGCATATGTTTATAAAAATACTGATACAAAAATACACATCGAATAATTAAATTTGTATTAAAATTAATATACAAAATGCGCATATAATAAGGTAAATTTGTATTGAAAAAATTATATTATTTTATTGGTATTTTGTTTATTTATTTTGATACGAATTACATGATTATATGTATTTTGTACATATTTTTTTACACATATTTACATTATTTAATGTGTATTTTGTTTAGATTTTCATACAAATTTACCTTATTATGTATGTACTTCTATAAATATTTTGATACAAATTTACTTTATTTCATGTATTTTATATATATTTCAATTCAAATTTAGCTTATTTTGTGTGTATTTTGTATATCTATTTTCATACAAATTTAATTACTTCTATGTATTTTTGTTTATAGTTTTATACAAATTTAAGTTATTTTATGTGTATTTTGTATATTTATATTTATACAAATACACAATCTTTTATTGGTATTTTGTTTATTTATTTTGATACGATTTTACATTATTCTATGTGTATTTTGTATACATTTTTTATTCGTATTTACTTCATTTTATTTGACTTTTGTATATATTTTTATAGAAATCTACGTTATTTTATGTGTATTCGTATATATATTTTGAAACAAGTTTACATTGTTTTATATGTATTTTGCATATCTATTTCAATACAAATTTACCTTATTGTATGTGTTTTTTGTATATTTATTTTAATACAAATTTTATTTTTTGATGTGGATTTTGGTATATATATTTTATAAATAAAAAATGCGTTATTTTATGGGTATTTTGCTTCTTTATTTTCATACAAGTTTACATTATATTATTAATATTCTGTGTATTTATTTTGATACGATTTTACATTATTCTATTTGTGTTTTGTACATATTTTTTTATACAAATTTACGTTATTTTAAGTGTATTTTTTTATGTATTTTCATTCAAATTTACATTCTTTTATGTGTATTTTGTATATGTATTTCAATACAAATTTGCCTAATTTTATGTGTATTTTCTATATTTATTTTCATACAAATTTAAAATATTTTTGTGTATTTTTGTATATAGTTTGATTCAAATTTAGGTTATTTTATATGTATTTTGTATATCTATTTTGATAAAAATACAGATTCTTTTATTGATATTTTGTTTATTTATTTTGACGCGAATTTACATTATTTAATGTGTATTTTGTAAATATATTTTTATACGTATTTACATCATTTCATGTGTATTTTGTATAGTTTTAAACAAATTTACATTATATAATGTGTATTTTGTATATTTATATTTATACAAATACACATTCTTTTATTGGTATTTTGTTTATTTATTTTGATACGAGTTTACATTATTTTATGTATATTTTGTGTTTTTTTTATACGTATTTACTTAATTTTATGTGTATTTTGTATATATATTTTTATAGAAATCTACCTTATTTCATGTGTATTCGTAAATATATTTTGAAAGAAATTTATATTGTTTATATGTATTTTGCATATTTATTTTTGTATATTCTGTATTTATTTTTGTTATACATATTTACATTATTTAATGTTTATTTTGTTTATATATTCTATTTAAATTTACGTTATTTTATGTGTATTTGTTTATATATACTCAAACAAATCTATTTTATTTAGGAGTATTTTGTATATGTATTTCAATACAAATTTTCTTAATTTTATGTGTATTTTGCATGTCTATTTTCAAACAAATTTAATTTATTTTTGTGTATTTTTGTATATATTTTCATACAAATTTTAGTTCTTTTATATGTATTTTGTATATATATTTCCCTACATATATACATTCTTTTATTGGAATTTTGTTCATTTATTTTTATACGAATTTACATTATATTATGTGTATTTTGTATATATAATTTTCTACGTATTTAAATTATTTTATGTGTATTTTGTATATACATTTTCAAAAAAATTTACGTTATTTTATTATGTGTATTCGTATATATTTTTATACAAATTTTACACAAATTCATGTTATTTGATGTTTATTTGTATATATATTTTCATACAAATTTATATTATTTTATGTGCAGTTTTACATTCATTTCATTATTAATTTACCTTTCTTTATGTTTATTTTGTATATTTATTTCATTAAATTTTAAATTATTTTATGTGTATATTTGTAATTGTATTTAGGTTATTTTATATTTATTTTCTATATATATTTTCATTCAAAATTACAATATTTTATTGGTATTTTCTTAATTAATTCCATACGAATTTAGATTATTTCATAGGTATTTTGTATAAATATTTTAGTACTTATTTATATTATCTGATGTGTGTTTTGTATATATATATTTTTATGCAAATTTATTTTATGTGCATTTCTGTACATATATTTTTATAGAAATTTACGTTATTTTATGTGTATTTTGTATATGTTTTCTCATACAAATTTACATTATTTTATTGGTATTTTGTTTATTTATTTTCATACGAATTGCATGATTATATGTATATTTTGTATATATTTTTTTATACGTATTTACATTATTTAATGTGTATTTTGTTTATATATTTTTATACAAATTTACCTTACTATATGTGTATTTGTATAAATATTTTTATACAAATTTGCTTTATTTTATGTATTTTGTATATATATTTCAATTCAAATTTAGCTTATTTTTATGTGTATTTTATATATCTATTTCCACACAAATTTAATTATTTCTGTGTATTTTTGTATATAGTATTATAAAAATTTACGTTATTTTATGCGTATTTTTTATATTTATATTTATACAAATACACATTCTTTTATTAGTATTTTGTTTATTTATTTTGATACGAATTTACATTATTTTATGTGTATTTTGTATACATTTTTTTAGACGTATTTACCTCATTTTATGTGTATTTTGTATATATATTTTCATAGAAATCTACATTATTTTATGTGTATTCGTATATATATTTTGGAACAAATTTACATTGTTTTATATGTATTTTGCATGTCTATTTCAATACAAATTTAAATTAGTGAATGTGTATTTTGTATAATTATTTTAATACAAATTTAAATTTTTTATGTGTATTTTGGTATATATATTTTTATAAGAAAATGCGTTATTTTATGGGTATTTTTCTTCTTTATTTTCATATAAATTTACATTATGTTATTAATATTCTGAGTATTTATTTTGATACGATTTTACAATATTCTATTTTTGTTTTCTATATATTTTTCTATACATATTTACATTATTTAGTTTGTATTTTGTATATATATTTTATACAAATTTACGTTATTTTAAGTGTATTTGTTTATGTATTTTCATTCAAATTTACATTATTTTATGTGTATTTTGTATACGTATTTCAACACAAATTTACCTAATTTTATGTGTATTTTGTATATCTATTTGCATACAAGTTTAAGTTATTTTTGTGTATTTTTGTATGTATTTTTTTTATATATTTTTATAGAAAATTACGTGTTTTTATGTGTATTCGTATATGTATTTTGAAATAAATTTACCTTGTTTTATGTGTGTTTTGCATATCTATTTCAATACAAATCTACCATATTATTTGTTCATTTTGTATATTACTTTTGAAACAAATTTAATTATTCTTTGTATATTTTTGTATATGTATTTTTAAAAAAATATGCTTTATTTTATGGGTATTTTGCATCTTTATTTTCATACAAATTTACATTATTTTATTGACATTCTGTGTATTTATTTTGATACAATTTTACATTATTCTATGTGTATTTTGTATATATATTTTATAAAAATGTAAGCTAAATTTGAATTGAAATATATATACAAAATACATAAAATAATGTAAATTTGTATCAAAATATTTATACAAATACACATATAATAACGTAAATTTTTAAAAAAAATATATAAACAAAATACACATTAAAAAATGTAAATACGTATATAAAAATATGTACAAAATACACATATAATCATGTAATTCGTATCAAAATAAATAAACAAAATACCAATAAAATAATTTAAATTTGTGTGAGAAAACATATACAAAATACACATACAATAACGCAAATTTCTATAAAAATATATGTACAAAAATGCACATAAAATAAAGTAAATTTGCATTAAAATATATATACAAAACACACATTAGATAATGTAAATGAGTAAAAAAATATGTATACAAAATACCTATGAAATAATCTAAACTTGTATCGAATTAAATTAAGAAAATACCAATAAATTAATGTAATTTTGGATGAAAATATATATAGAAAATACACATAAAATAACCTAAATACAAATACAAATATACACATAAAATAATTTAAAATTTAAAGAAATAAATATAAAAAATAAACATAAAATAATGTAAATTTGTAATGAAATATATATAAAAATACACACAAAATAATATAAATTTGAATGAAAATATATATACAAATACACATAAAATGACATGAATTTGTATAAAATTTGTATCAAAATATATACGAATACACAATAAAATAACGTACTTTTTTATGAAAATATATATACAAAATACACATAAAATAATGTAAATATGTAAGGAAAATATATACAAAATACACCTAGAATAATGTAAAATTGTATCAATATAAATGTACAGAATATCAATAAAGTAATGTAAAAATGGAAACAAAGATTATCTAATGTGTGTTTTGTATATATATTTTTATGCAAATTTATTTTATGTTCATTTTTGTACATATATTTTTATAGAAATTTGCGTTATGTATATAATTTTATATAAATTTATTTTATGTGCATTTTGTATATTTATATTTATACAAATACACATTCTTTTATTAGTATATTGTTTATTTATATTTATACGAATTTACATTATTTTATTTGTATTTTGTATATATTTTTTATACGTAATTACTTAATTTTATGTGTTATATGTATATGTATTTTTATATAAATTACGTTATTTTATGTGTATTCGTGTATATATTTTGAAACAAATTTGAATTATTTTATATGTATTTTGCATATCTATTTCAATACAAATTTACCTTATTGTATGTGCATTTTGTATATTTATTTTAATACAAATTCAAATATTTTATGTGTATTTTGGTAACTATAATTTTATAAATAATGCGTTATTTTATAGGTATTTTGCATATTAATTTTCATACAAGTTTACATTATTTTTTAATATTCTGTGTATATATTTTGATACGATTTTACATTATTCTATTTGTGTTTTGTATATATATTTCATACAAATTTACGTTATTATATGTGTATTTGTTTATATATTTTCTTTCAAATTTACATTATTTTATGTGTATTTTGTATACAAAATACACATAAAATAACGTAAATTTGTATAAAACTTTATACAAAATACACAAAAGTAATTAAATTTGTATGAAAATAGATATACAAAAATACACTTAAAATAAGCTAAATTTGAATTGAAATATATATACAAAATACATAAAATAATGTAAATTTGTATCAAACTATTTATAAAAATACACATATAATAACGTAAATTTGTATAAAAATATACAAACAAAACACACATTAAATAATGTAAATACGTATAAAAGATATGTACAAAATACACATATAATAATGTAATTCGTATCAAAATAAATAAACAAAATACCAATAAAATAATGTAAATTTGTATGAGAAAACATATACAAAATACACATAAAAGAACGGAAATTTCTATAAAAATATATGTACAAAAATGCACATAAAATAAAGTAAATTTGCATAAAATTATATATACAAAACACACATTAAATAATGTAAATGCGTATAAAAATATGTATACAACATACCTATGAAATAATCTAAATTCTTATCGAATTAAATTAACAAAATACCAATAAAATAATGTAATTTTTCGATGGAAATATATATAGAAAATACACATAAAATAACCTAAATACAAATACAAATATACACATAAAATAGTTTAATATTAAATGATATAAATATACAAAATATACATAAAATAAGGTAAATTTGTAATGAAATATATGTACAAAATACACATCAAATAATGTAAATTTATATGAGAATATATATACAAATACACATAAAATACCATGAATTTGTATAAAAATATATATTAGAAATAAATATTAAATAATGTAAATGCGTATAAAAATATATATACAAAGTACATATAAAATAATGTATATTCGTATCAAAATAAATCAACAAAATACCAATAAAATAATATATATTTGAATAAAAAGAAATTTACAAAATACACATAACATAACTAAAATTTGTATTAAAATATATACAAAAATACATAGAAATAATTTGAATTTGTATGAAAATAGATATACAAGATACGCGTAAAACTAGGTAAATTTCTTTTGAAATATATGTACAAAATACCCATAAAATATTGTAAAATTGTGTCAAAATATATAAACAAATACACATAAAATAATATGAATTTATATGAAAATAATATACAAAATACACATAGAATAAAGTCAATTCGTATCAAAATGAATGAGCAGAATATCAATAAAATAATGTAAATTTGTATGAAAATAAAGATGCAAAATACTCATGAAATAAAGCATATTTTTATAAAAATACATATACACAATTAAATAATGTAAATTCGAGTCAAAATAAATAAACAAAATATCAATAAAAGAATGTGTATTTATATGGAAATAGATATACAAAATACACATGAAATAACATAAATTTGTATAAAACTATATACAAAAATACACAAAAATAATTAAAATTTGTATGAAAATAAATATACAAAATACACATAAAATTAGGTAAATTTGTATTTAAATACATACACAAAATACACTTAAAATAATGTAAATTTGAATAAAAATATATAAACAAATACACTTAAAATAACGTAAAATTGTATAAAATATATAATCAAAATACACATTAAATAATGTAAATATATATAAAAAAAAATATATACAAAACACAAATAGAATGATGTAAAATCGTATCAAAATGGATACACAGAGTGTTAATAAAATAATGTAAATTTGTATAAAAATTAAGATGCAAAATACCCATAAAATACGCATTTTTTTTTTAAATATACATACCAAAATACACATAAAATAATTGAATTTGTATTAAAATAAGTTTACAAAAAGCACATACAATAAGGTAAATCTGTATTTAAATAAATATGCAGAATACATATAAACAATGTAAATTTGTTTAAAAATATATATACGAATACACATAAAATAAGGTAGATTTCTATAAAAATATATATACAAAATACACATAAAATTAAGTAAATACGTATAAAAAAATGTATACAAAATACACATAAAATAATGTAAATTCGTATCAAAAAAAATAAACAAAACACCAATACAAGAATGTATATTTGTATAAATATAAAAATACAAAATACACATTAAATAACGTAAATTTGTAATTTGCATTATTTTATTAATATTCTGTTTATTTATTTTGATACGATTTAACATTATTCTATGCGTATTTTGTATATATATTTTTATACATATTTACTTTATTTAATGTATATTTTGTATATATATTTTTTTCCAAATTTAGGTTATTTCATGAGTATTTGTTTATATATTATCATACAAATTTACATTACTTTATGTGTATTTTGTATATGTATTTCTATGCTAATTTGCCTAACTTTATGTGTTTTTTGGATATCTATTTTCAAACAAATTTAAATTATTTTTTGTATTTTTGTATTTATTTTTATACAAATTTTAGCTATTTTATTTGTATTGTGTATATATATTTTCCTACAAATATACATTCTTTTATTGGAATTTTGTTTATTTATTTTGATACGAGATTACATTATTTTATATTTTATTTATATATTTTTCTACGTATTTACATTATTATATGTGTATTTTGTATATATATTTTAATGAAAAATTACATTATTTTGTAGTGTGTATACGTATTTATTTTGATAGAAATTTTATACAAATTCATGTTATTTTATGTACATTTGTATATATATTTTCATACAAATTTATGTTATTTTATGTGTATTTTTACATATTTTTCATTACAAATTTACTTTATTTTATGATTATTTTGTATATTTATTTCATTCAATCTTAAATTATTTTATGTGTATATTTGTATTTGTATTTACGTAGTTTTATGTGTATTTTCTATATATATTTTCATTCAAAATTACATTATTTTATTGGTATTTTCTTAATTTAACTCGATACGAATTTAGATTTGTTCATAGGTATTTTGTATACATATTTTATGTGTATTTTATATATGTTTTCTCATACAAATTTACATTATTTTATTGGTATTTTGATTATTTATTTTGATACGAGTTATATGATTATATGTGTATTTTGTACATATTTTTTTTTATATATATTTACATTATTTAATGTGTATTTTGTTTATATATTTTTATGCAAATTTACGTTATTATATGTGTATTTGAATAAATATTTTGATACAAATTTACTTCTTTTTATGTATTTTGTATATATATTTCAATTCAAATTTAGCTTATTTTGTGTGTATTTTGTATATCTATTTTCATAAAATTTAAATACTTCTGTGTATTTTTGTATATAATTATATATAAATATACGTTATTTTATGTGTATTTTGTATATTTACATTTATACAAATGCACATTTTTTTAATGGTATTTTGTTTATATATTTTTCTACGTATTTACATTATTTTATGTGTATTTTGTATATATATTTTCATAAAAATTTATGTTATTATATGTGTATTTGTATAAAAATTTTGATACAAATTTTCATTATTTGTTGTATTTTGTATATATTTTTCAATTCAAATTTAGCTTATTTTATGTCTATTTTGTATATCTATTTTCATACAAATTTAATTACTTTTGTGTATTTTTGTATATAGTTTATACAAATTTACGTTATTTAATGTGTATTTTGTATGTCTATATTTATTCAAATACACATTCTTTTATTGGTATTTTGTTTATTTATTTTGATACGAATTTACATTATTTTATGTGTATTTTGTATACATTTTTTATACTTATTTACTTCATTTTGTGTGTATTTTGTATATATATTTTATAGAAATCTATCTTATTGTATGTGTATTCGTATATATATTTTGAAACAAATTTACATTGTTATATATGTATTTTGCATATCTATTTCAATACAAATTTACCTTTTTGTATGTGTATTTTTTATATTTATTTTAATACAAATTTAAATATTTTATGTGTATTTTGGTATATATATTTTTATAAAAAATGCGTTATTTTATGGGTATTTTGCATCTTAATTTTCATACAAATTTACATTATTTAATTAATATTCTGTGTATTTATTTTGATACGATTTTACATTATTCTATGTGTATTTTGTAAATATATTTTTTGATACATATTTACATTTTTAATGTGTATTTTGTATATATATTTTATACAAATTATGTTATTTTAAGTGTATTTGTTTATATATTTTCACTCAAATTTAATTATTATTTTATGTGTATTTTGTTAATGTATTTCAATACAAATTTTCCTAATTTTATGTGTATTTTGTATATCTATTTTCATACAAATTTTAATTATTTTTGTGTATTTTTTTATATAGTTTTATACAAATTTAGGTTATTTTATGTATATTTCATAAAATAACGTAGATTTCTATAAAAAAATATATATACAAAATACACATAAAATGAAGTACATACGTATAAAAAAATGTATACAAAATACACATAAAATAACGTAAATTTATATAAAACTATATACAAAAATCCACAGAAGTAATTAAATTTGTATGAAAATAGATATTCAAAATACACATAAAATAAGCTAAATTTGAATTGAAATATATATACAACATACATAAAATAATGTATATTTGTATCAAAATAATTATACAAATACACATATAATAACGTAATTTTGTATAGAAATATATTAACAAAATATACATTAAATAATGTAAATACGTATAAAAAAATATGTACAAAATATAAAAATAATTATGTAATTCGTATCAAAATAAATAAACAAAATACCAATAAAATAATGTAAATTTATATGAGAAAACATATACAAAATACACATAAAATAACGCAAATTAAAAAAAAAATATATGTACAAAAATGCACATAAATTAGATTTGCATAAAAATAAATATACAAAACACACAATAAATAATGTAAATGCGTATAAAAATATGTATACAAAATATCTATGAAATAATCTAAATTCGTACCGAATTCAATTAACAAAATACCAATAAAATAATGTATTTTTGGATGTAAATATATATAGAAAATACACATAAAATAACCTAAATACAAATACAAATATACACATTAAATAATTTAAAATTGAATTAAATCAATATTCAAAATAAACATAAAATAAGGTAAATTTCTAATGAAATATATGTAAAAATGCACATAAAATAATGTAAATTTGTATGAAAATATATATACAAATACACATAAAATAACATGAATTTGTATAAAATTTGTAACAAATTTTATACGAATACACACAATAAAATAAGGTAAATTTTTATGAGAATATATATACAAAATACACATAAAATAATGTAAATACGTAGAAAAATATATATATACAAAATACACATAAAATAATGTAAATTCGTATCAAAATAAATAAGCAAAATTCCAATAAAAGAATGAATATCTGTAGGACAATATATATACAAAATACAAATGAAATAACTAAAATTTGTAAAAAAATAAATACAAAAATACCCAAAAATGATTTAAATTTGATTGAAAATATATATGGAAAATACACAAAAAATTAGGCAAATTTGTATTAAATACATATACAAAACCCACATAAAATAATATAAATTTGTATGAAAATATATAAACAAATACACATAAAATAACGTAAATTTGAATAAAATGTATATACAAAATATACATTAAATAATTTAAATATGTATAAAAATATATATACAAAATACACATAGAATAAAGTAAAATCGTATCAAAACAAATAAACAGAATATCAATAATATAATGTAAATTTGTATGAGAATAAAGATGCAAAATACCCATACAATAACGCATATTTGTATAAAAATATATATACAAAAAAACATATAAAATAATTAATTTTTTATTAAAATAAATATACAAAATGCACATACAATAAAGTAAATTTGTATTGAAATAGATAAACAAAATACACATTAATAAAGTAAATTTGTATCAAAATATATATACGAATACTCATAAAATAGAGTAAATTTATATGAAAATATACATTCAAATACATATAAAATGATGTAAATTAGTATAAAAATATATATACCAAATATTCCTGAAATAATGTAAATTCGTATCAAAATAAATAAAGAAAATTCCGATAAAAGAACGTATATATGTTGGAAAATATATATACAAAATACTCATTTAAATACATGAACAAAATACTCATAAAATAATGAAAATTTGTATGAAATGAAAAGAAATACACATAAAGTAACGTATATTTGTATAAAAAATATATACAAAATACATATAGAATAATTTAAAATCGAATTAAAATAAATACACTGAATATCAATAAAATAATGTAAATTTGTATGAAAATAAAGAGGCAAAATACTCATAAAATAATTAAATTTGTATTAAAATTAACATAAAAAATGCACATACAATAACGTAAATTTATATTGAAAAAATATGCAAAATACACATAAAACAGTGTAAATTTGTTTCAAAATATATATACGAATACACATAAAATAACGTAGATTTCTATAGAAATATATATATATATATATATATATATATATATATATATATATATATATATATATATATATATATATATATATATATATATATATATATATATATATATATATATATACAAAATAAACATGAAATGATATAAAATATATATAAAAAATGCACATTAAATAATGTAAATATGTATATAAAAAAATATATACAAAACACAAATAGAATAATGTAAAATAGTATCAAAATAAATACACAGAATCTTAATAAAATAATGTAAATTTGTATGTAAATTAAGATGCAAAATACCCATAAAAAAACGCATTTTTTTATAAAAATATATATACCAAAATACACATAAAATATTTGAATTTGTATAAAAATAAATATACAAAATGCACATACAATAAGGTAGATTTGTATTGAAATAGATATGCAAAATACATATAATACAACATTAAATAATGTAAATGCGTATAAAAATATATATACAAAGTACATATAAAATAATGTAAATTCGTATCAAAATAAATCAACAAAATACCAATAAAATAATATATATTTGAATGAACTAAATTTACAAAATACACATAACATAACAAATTTGTTTTAAAATATAAACAAAAATACCAAGAAATAATTTGAATTTAAATGAAAATAGATATACAAAATACACATAAAACTAGTTAAATTTCTTTTGAAATATATATACAAAATAACCATAAAATATTGTAAATTTGTAACAAAATATATAAACAAATACACATAAAATAATGGAAATTTGTATGAAAATAATATACAAATACATATAGAATAAAGTCAATTCGTATCAAAATGAATGAGCAGAATATCAATAAAATAATGTAAATTTGTATGAAAATAAAGATGCAAGATACCCATGAAATAAAGCATATTTTTATAAAAATACATATGCACAATTAAATAATGTAAATTAGCGTCAAAATAAATAATCAAAATATCAATAAAAGAATGTGTATTTACATGCAAATAGATATACAACATACACATTAAATATCATAAATTTGTATAAAACTATTTACAAAAATACACAAAAATTACTTACATTTTATGGAAATAAATATACATAATACACATAAAATTAGGTAAATTTGTATTTAAATACATATACAAAATACACTTAAAATAATGTAAATTTGAATGAAAATATATGAACAAATACACTTAAAATAACGTAAAATTGTATAAAATATATATACAAAATACACATTAAATAATGTAAATATGTATAAAAAATATATATATACAAAACACAAAAAGAATAATGTAAATTCGTATCAAAATGAATACACAGAATATTAATAAAATAATGTAAATTTGTATGAAAATTAAGATGCAAAATACCCATAAAATACGCTTTTTTTATAAAAAATATACATACCAAAATACACATAAAATATTTGAATTTGTATTAAAATAAATTTACAAAATGCACATACAATAAGGTAAATCTGTATTTAAATAGATATGCAAAATACATATAAACAATGTAAATTTGTTTCAAAATATATATACGAATACACATAAAATAAGGTAGATTTCTATAAAAATATATATACAAAATACAAATAAAATTAAGTAAATACGTATAAAAAATGTATACAAAATAACACATAAAATAATGTAAATTCGTATCAAAATAAATAAACAAAATACCAATACAAGAATGTGTATTTGTATAAATATAAAAATACAAAATACACATTAAATAACGTAAATTTGTAGAAAACTATATACAAAAACACACGAAAGTAACTAAATTTGTATGAAAATGGATATTCAAAATACACATAAAAAATAAGATAAATTTGAATTGAAATATATATACAAAGTACATAAAATAATGTAAATTTGTATCAAAATATTTATAAAAATACACATATAATACAGTGGATTTGTATAAAAATATATAAACAAAATACTCATTAAATAATGTAAATATGTATAAGAAATTTGTTGAAAATACACATATAATAATGTAATTAGTATCAAAATAAGTAAACAAAATACCAATAAAATAATGTAAATTTGTATGAGAAAACATATACAAAATACACATAAAATAACGCAAATTTCTATAAAAAATATATGTACAAAAATGCACATAAAATAAAGTAAATTTGCATAAAAATATATATACCAAACACACATTAAATAATGTACATGCGTATAAAAATATGTATACAAAATACCAATGAAATAATATAAATTTGTATCGAATCAAATTAACAAAATACCAAAAAAATAATGGAATTTTGGATGAAAACATATATAGAAAATACACATAAAATAACCTAAATACAAATACAAATATACACATGAAATAATTTAAAATTGAATGAAATAAATATACAAAATAAACATAAATAAGGTAAATTTGTAATGAAATATATGTACAAAATACACATAAAATAATATTAATTTGTATGAAAATATATATACAAATACACATAAAATAACATGAATTAGTATAAAAATATATATTCAAAATAAACATGAAATAATGTATAAAAATATATATACATATAAAATACATATAAAATAATGTAAATTCTTATCGAAATAAATCAACAAAATATCAATAAAATAATATATACTCGAATGAAAATAAATTTACAAAATAAACATAACATAAGTAAAATTTGTATAAAAATATATAAAAAATACCCAGAAATAATTTCAATTTGTATGAAAATAGATATACAAAATACACATAAAACTAGGTAAATTTCTTTTGAAATATATTTACAAAATACCAATAAGATATTGTAAATTTGTGTCAACATATATCAACAAATACACGTAACGTAACGTAACGTAAGGTAACGTAAATTTGTATAAAATATATATACAAAATACACATTAAATTAAGGAAAAATGTATAAAAAAGATATATACAATATACACATAGAATAATGTGAAATCGTGTCAAAATAAATGAACAGAATATCAATAAAATAATGTAAATTTCTATGAAAATAAAGATGCAAAATACCCATAAAATAACGCATATTTGTATAAAAATATATATACAAAAATACACATGAAAAAAGTAAATTTGTATTAAAATAAATATACAAAATGCACATACAATAAGGTAAATTTGTATTGAAATAGATATGCAAAATACACATAAAATGATGTAAATACGTATAAAAATATATATACAAAATACACCTAAAATAAGGTAAATTCGTATCAAATTCAATAAACTAAATTTCAATAAAAGAATGTATATATGTAGGAAAATCAATATACAAAATAATATATAAAAAACCTAAAATTTGTATTAAAATACATACAAAAAAACACAAAAATAGTTTCAAATTGTTTGAAAATAGATATACAAAATCCACATAAAATTAGGTAAATTTGTATTGAAATACATATACAAAATACACATAAAATAATGTAAATTTGTATGAAAATATATAAACAAATAGACATAAAGTAACGTATGTTTGTATAAAATATATATAGAAAATGCACATTAAATAATGTAAATATGTAAAATAAAATATATACAAAATACACATAGAACAATGTAAAATCGTATCAAAATAAATACACAGAATATCAATCAAATAATGTAAATTTGTATGAAAATAAAGATGCAAAATACCCATTAAAAAAAACATATTTTTATAAAAACATATATACAAAAATACACATCAAATAATTATATTTTTGTATTAAAATAAATATACAAAATGCATATACAATATGATAAATTTGTATTGAAATAGATATGAAAAAAACATACATCAAACAATGTAAATTTGTTTCAAAATATATATACGAATACACATAAAAAAACGTAAATTTCTATAAAAATACAAATAAAAAATACACATAAAATGATATAAATACGAATATAAATATATATACAAAATACATATAAAATAATGTAAATTCGTACCAAAATAAATAAACAAAATACCAATTGAAGAATGTTAATTTGTATGAAAATAAATATACAAAATATACATAAAATAACGTAAATTTGTATAAAACTATATACAAAAATTCACAAAAGTAATTTAAATTTGTATGAAAATAGATATACAAAATAAACATAAAATAAACTAAATTTGTATTGAAATATATATACAATATACATAAAATAATGTAAATTTGTATCAAAATATTTTAACAGATGCGCATAAAATAACGTAAATTTGTTTTAAAATATACTAAATACACATTAAATAATGTAAATATGTATAAAAAAAATATATACAAAACACAAATATAATAAGGTAAAATCGTATCAAAATTAATACACAGAATATTAATAAAACAATGTAAATTTGTATGAAAATAAAGATGCAAAATACCCATTAAATAACGCATTTTTAAAAAAAATATATATATACCAAAATACACATAAAATATTTAAATTTGTATTACAATAAATATACAAAATGCACATACAATAAGGTAAATTTGTATTGAAATAGATATGCAAAATACATATAAAACAATGTAAATTTGTTTCAAAATATATATAAGAATGCACATAAAATAACGTAGATTTCTATAAAAATATATATCAAAATACAAATAAAATTAAGTAAATACGTATAAAAAAATGAATACAAAATACACATAAAAATCGTATCAAAATAAATAAACAAAATACCAGTAAAAGAATGTGTATTTGTATAAATATAAATATACAAAATACACATAAAATATCGTAAATTTGTATAAAGCTATATACAAAAATACACACAAGTAATTAAATTTTTATGAAAATATATATACAAAACACAGCTAAAATAAGCTAAATTTGAGTTGAAATGTACATACAAAATACATAAAATAATGTAAATCTGTATCAAAATATTTATACAAATACATATAATAACGTAGATTTGTTTAAAAATATATAAACAAAATACACATTAAGTAATGTAAATACGTATAAAAAATATGTACAAAATACATACAATTTAACTACTTTTGTGTATTTTTGTATATAGTTTTATATAAATTTACGATATTTTATGTGTATTTTGTATATATATTTTTATACAAATACACATTTTTTTATTGTTATTTTGTTTATTTATTTTGATACGAATTTACATTATTTTATGTGTATTTTGTATACATTTTTTTATACGTATTTACTTAATTTTATGTGTATTTTGTATATATATTTTTATAGAAATCTACGTTATTTTATGTGTATTCGTATATATATTTTGAAAGAAATTTTACATTGTTTTATATGTATTTTGCATATCTATTTCAATATAAATTTACCTTATTGTATGTGCATTTTGTATATTTATTTTAATACAAATTTAAATTTTTAATATGTATTTTGGTATATA
The DNA here is from genome assembly GCF_024679095.1 of Eriocheir sinensis. Lineage (NCBI taxonomy): Eukaryota > Metazoa > Arthropoda > Malacostraca > Decapoda > Varunidae > Eriocheir > Eriocheir sinensis. Next base: position 1,293,781 of record NW_026111831.1, read on the forward strand.
TTTAAAAAAAAGCGTTATTTTATGGGTATTTTGCTCCTTTATTTTCATACAAATTTACATTATTTTATTAATATTCTGTGTATTTATTTTGTTACGATTTTACATTATTCTATTTGGGTTTTGTATATATTTTTTTATATTTTTTTACATTACTTAATGTGTATTTTGTATATATATTTTATACAAATTTACGTTATTTTAAGTGTGTTTGTTTATGTATTTTCATTGAAATTTACATTATTTTATGTGTATTTTGTAAATGTATTTCAATACAAATTTACCTAATTTTATGTGTATTTTGTATACTTATTTTCAAACAAATTAAAATTATTTTTGTGTATTTTTGTATATAGTTTTATACAAATTTACGTTATTTTATGTGTATTTTGTATATCTATTTTCATACAAATACACATTCTTTTATTGATATTTTGTTTATTTATTTTGACACGAATTTACATTATTTAATGTCTATTTTGTATATATATTTTTATACGTATTTACAACATCTCAAGTGTATTTTGTATATATATTTCTATAGAAATCTGCGTTATTTTATGTGTATTCGTATATATATTTTGAAACAAATTTACATTGTTTTATGTGTATTTTGCATATTTTTAAAAAAAAAATTTACCTTATTGTATGTGCATTTTGTATATTAATTTTACTACAAATTTAATTATTGAATGTGTATTTATGTATATGTATTTTTTTTTAAATATGCTTTATTTTATTGGTATTTTGCATCTTTATTTTCATACAAATTTACATTATTTTATTGATATTTTGTGTATTTATTTTGATACGATTTTACATTATTTTCTATGTGTATTTTGTATATATATTTAATACAAATGTACGTTATTTTATGTGTATTTGTTTTCATTTCATACAAATTTTCATTATTTTATGTGTATTTTGTACATGTAGAAATTTGTACAAATTTAACTAATTATATGTGTATTTTGTATATCAATTTTCATAAAAATTGAAATTACTTTATGTGTATTTTGTATATTTATTTTCCTACAAATATACGTTCTTTTATCGGAATTTTGTTTGTTTATTTTCATACGAATTTACATTATTTTAGGTGTATTTGGTATATATATTTGTATACTATTTACATCATTTTATATGTATTTTGTATGTATATTTTCATAGAAATTTACTCTATTTTTTGTGTATTCGTATATATATGCATTTTGTGTATTTATTTCAATACAAATTTAATTATTTCATGTGTATTTTTGTATATATATTTTTATGCATATATGCGTTATTATATGGGTATTCTGCATCTTTATTTTCATACAAATTTAAATTATTTTATTGATATTCTGTTTATTTATTTTGATACGATTTAACATTATTCTATGTGTATTTTGTATATATATTTTTATACATATTTACATTATTTAATGTATATTTTGTATATATATTTTTACACAGAAGTAATTAAAATCGTATGAAAATATATATACAAAATACAGATAAAATAAGCTAAATTTGAATTGAAATGTATATACAAAATACATAAAATAATGTAAATTTGTATCAAAATATTTATAAAAATACATATAATAACGTAAATTTGTTTAAAAATATATAAACAAAATACACATTAAGTATTCTAAATACGTATAAAAAATATGTACAAAATACACATATAATCATGTAATTCGTATCAAACTAAATAAACAAAATAGCAATAAAATAATGTAAATTTGTATGAGAAAACATATACAAATACATATAAAATAACGCTAATTTCTATAAAAATATATGTCCAAAAATGAACGTAAAATAAAGTAACTTTGGATAAAAATATATTTACAAAACACACATTAAATAATGTAAATGCGTACATAAAATAACCTAAATTTGTATAAAACTATATACAAAATACACACAAATAATTTAAATTTGTATGAAAAGAAATATACAAAATACACATAAAATTAGGTTAATTTGTTTTGAAATACATATTCAAAATACACATGAAATAATGTAAATTTGAAAGAAAATATATAAACAAATAAACATATAATAACGTAAATTTGTATGAAATAAATATACAAAATACACATTAAATAGAGTAAATATGTATAAAAAAAAACATTAAATAAGGTAAATGTGTAATGAAATATATGAAAAAATACACATAAAATAATATAAATTTGTATGAAAATATATATACAAATACACATTAAATAACATGAATTTGTATAAAATTTGTATCAAAATATATACGAATACACACAATAAAATAGCGTCATTTTTTATAAAAATGTATATACAAAATACACAAAATAATTTAAATACGTAGAAAAATATATATACAAAAAACACAAAATAATGTAAATTTGAATGAAAATATATAAACAAATACACATAAAATAATGTAAATTTGGATAAAATATATATACAAAATAAACATTAAATAATGTAAATATGTATAAAAATATATATACAAAATACACATAAAATAATGTTAAATCGTATCAAAATAAATAAAGAGAATATCAATAAAATAATGTAAATTTGCATGAAAATAAAGATGCAAAATATCCATATAATAACGCATATTTGCATAAAAATATATATGCAAAAATACATATAAAATAATTAAATTTGTATTAAAATAAATTTACAAAATGCACGTACAATAAAGTAAATTTGTATTGAAATAGATATGCAAAATACACATCAATAATGTAAATTTGTATCAAAATATATATACGAAAACTCATAAAATAGAGTAAATTTCTACGAAAATATACATACAAAATAGATATACAAAATACACACATAACTAGTTAAATTTGTATTTAAATACATGTACAAAAAACACATAAATATATATATATATATATATATATATATATATATATATATATATATATATATATATATATATATATATATATATATATATATATATATATATATATATATATATATATATATATATATATATATATATATATATATATATATATATATATATATATATATATATATATATATACATATATATATATATATATATATATATATATATTTTATAGAAATTTACGTTAATTTAAGTGTATTTGTTTATATATTTTCATTTAAATTTACACTATATGATGTGGATTTTGTAAATGTATTTCAATACAAATTTACCTAATTTTATGTGTATTTTGTATATTTATTTTCATACAAATTTTAATTATTTTTGTGTATTTTTGTATATAGTTTTATACAAATTTAGGTTTTTTTATATGTATTTTGTATATCTATTTTCACACAAATACACATTATTTTATTGATATTTTGTTTATTACATTATTTACATTATATAATGTGTAGTTTGTATATATATTTTTATATGTATTTACATCATTTCATGTGTATTTTGTATATATATTTCTATAGAAATATACGTTGATTTATGTGTATTCGTATATAGATTTTAAAACAAATTTACACTTTTTTATGTGTATTTTGCATATTTTTTCAATACAAATTTACCATATTGTATATGCATTTTGTATATTAATTTTAATATAAATTTAATTATTCTATGTTTTTTTTTGTACATGTATTTTTTATAAAAATATGCTTTATTTTACGGGTATTTTTCATCTTTATTTTCATACAAATTTACATTATTTTATTGATATTCTGTGTATTTATTTTGATAGGATTTTACATTATTCTATGTGTATTTTGTATATATATTTTATACAAATGTACGTTACTTTATGTATATTTTTTTTTATTTCATACAAATTTACGTTATTATATGTGTATTTGTATAAATATTTTGATACAAATTTACATTATTTGATATATTTTGTATATATATATATATATATATATATATATATATATATATATATATATATATATATATATATATATATATATATATATATATATATATATATATATATATATATATATATATATATATATATATATATATATATATATATATATATATATATATTTCAATTCAAATTTAGTTTATTTTATAAGTATTTTGTATATCTATTTTCATACAAATTTAACTACTTTTGTGTATTTTTGTATATAGTTTTATATAAGTTTACGTTATTTTATGTGTATTTTGTATATTTATTTTTATACAAATACACATTTTTTTTATTGGTATTTTGTTTATTTATTTTGATACGAATTTACATTATTTTATGTGTATTTTGTATACATTTTTTTATACGTATTTACTTCCTTTTATGTGTATTTTGTATATATATTTTTATAGAAATCTACGTTATTTTATGTGTATTCGTATATATATTTTGAAACAAATTTTACATTGTTTTATATGTATTTTGCATATCTATTTAAATATAAATTTACCTTATTGTATGTGCATTTTGTATATTTATTTTAATACAAATTTAAATTTTTTATATGTTTTTTGGTATATATATTTTTATAAAAAAAATGCGTTATTTTATGTGTATTTTCCGCTTTTATTTTCATACAAATTTACATTATTTTATTAATATTCTGTGTATATTATTTGATACGATTTTACATTATTCTATTTAGGTTTTGTATATATTTTTTTTTATACATATTTACATTACTTAATGTGTATTTTGTATATATATTTTATACAAATTTACGTTATTTTAAGTGTATTTGTTTATGTATTTTCATTCAAATTTACATTATTTTATGTGTATTTTGTAAATGTATTTCAATACAAATTTACTTAATTTTATCTATATTTTGTATATTTGTTTTCAAAAAAATTTAAATTATTTTTGTGTATTTTTGTATAGAGTTTTATACAAATTTACGTTATTTTATGTGTATTTTGCATATATATTTTCATACAATTACACTTTCTTTTATTGATATTTTGTATATCTATATTTGTATTAAAATTAATATACAAAATGCACATACAATAAAGTAAATTTGTATTGAAATAAATATGCAAAATACACTTAAATAATGTAAATTTGTATCATAATATATATACGAATACACATAAAATAGAGTAAATTTCTTTGAAAATATACATACACAATACATATAAAATGATGTAAATAAGTATAAAAAAAATATATATCAAATACACCTAAATAATGTAAATTCGTATCAAAATAAATAAACAAAATTCCGATAAAAAACATATTTGTTGGAAAATAAATATATAAAATACACATAAAATAACGAAAATTTGTATAAAAATATATACAAACAAAAAAAAAAACACAAAAATAATATCAATTTGTATGAAAATGCATATACAAAATACACATATAATTAGTTAAATTTATATTTAAATACATGTACAAAATACACATAAAATAATGTAAATTTGTATGAAATGAAAACAAATACACATAAAATAAGGTACATTTGTATAAAATATATATACAAAATACACATAAAATAATGTAAAATCGTATCAAAATAAGTACACAGAATATCAATAAAATAATTCAAATTTGTATGAAAATAAAGATGCAAAATACCGATAAAATAAAGCATATTTTAGTAAAAATACATATACAAAAATACACTTTGAATAATTAAATTTGTATTAAAATTAATATACAAAATGCACATACAATAAGGTAAATTTGTATTGAAAAAATATGCAAAATACAAATAAAACTGTAAATTTGTTTCAAATATATATACGAATACACATAAAATAACGTAGATTTCTAGAGAAACATATGTACAAAATATACATGAAATGATGCAAATACGTATAAAAATATATATTCAAAATACACATTAAATAATGTAAATTCGCTTCAAAATAAATAAACAAAATATCAATAAAAGAATGTGTATTTGTATGAAAATAGACATACAAAATACATATAACATAACCTAAATTTGTATAAATCTATTTACATAAATACACAGAGATAACTTAAATTTGTATGAAAATAAATATACAAAATACACATAAAATTAGGTAAATTTGTATTTAAATACATATACAAAATACACTTAAGATAATATAAATTTGAATGAAAATATATAAACAAATACACATAAAATGATGTAAATTTGTATAAAATATATATACATAATATACATTAAATAAATTAAATATGTATAAAAAAATATATACAAAACACAAATAGAATAATGTAAAATCGTTTAAAAATAAATACACAGAATATTAATAAAATTATGTAAATTTGTATGAAAATTAAGATGAAAAATACCCATAAAATAACGCATTTTTTATAAAAATATATATAACAAAATACACATAAAATATTTGACTTTGTATTAAAATAAATATACAAAATGCACATACAATAAGGTAAATTTGTATTGAAATAGATATGCAAAATACATATAAAACAATGTAAATTTGTTCAAAATATATATACGAATATATATTTTATATATATTTTATATAAAATAACGTAGATTTCTATAAAAATATATATACAAAATACAGATAAAATTAAGTAAATGCGTATAAAAAATGTAAACAAAATATACATAAAATAATGTAAATTCGAATCAAAATAAATAAACAAAACCCCAATCAAAGAATGTGTATTTGTATCAATATAAATGTACAAAATACACATACAAAATAAACATAGATTAAGGTAAATTTGTAATGAATTATATGTACAAAATACACATAAAATAATGTAAATTTATATGAAAATATATATAAAAATACACATAAAATACCATGAATTCGTATAAAAATATATATTCAAAATAAATATTAAATAATGTAAATGCGTATAAAAATATATATACAAAGTACATATAAAATAATGTAAATTCGTATCAATATAAATCAACAAAATACCAATAAAATAATATATATTTGAATGCAAATAAATTTATAAAATACAAATAACATAACTAAAATTTGTATTGAAATATATACAAAAATACATAAAAATAATTTGAGTTTGTATGAAAATAGATATACAAAATACATAGAAAACTAGGTAAATTTCTTTTGAAATATATATACAAAATACCCATAAAATATTGTAAACTACAAATACACATAAAATAACGTAAATTTGTATGAAAAATATATACAAAATACACATAGAATAATGTCAAAGCGTATCAAAATGAATAAGCAGAATATCAATAAAATAATGTAAATTTGTATGAAAATAAAGATGCAAAATACCCATAAAATAAAGCATATTTTTTTTTATGAAAATACATATACAAAAATACACATAGAATAATTGAATTTGTATTAAAATTAATATACAAAATGCATATACAGTAAGGTAGATTTGTATTGAAAAAATAAGCAAAATGCACATAAAAGTGTAAATTTGTTGAAAAATCTATATACGAATACACATAAAATAACGTAGATTTTTATAGAAATATATATACAAAATACACATGAAATGATGTAAATACGTATAAAAATATATATACAAAATACACATAAAATAATGTAAATTCGCGTCAAAATAAATAATCAAAATATCAATAAAAGAATGTGTATTTTTATGAAAATAGATATACAAAATACGCATAAAATAACCTAAATTTGTATAAAACTATATACAAAAATACACAAATATAATTTAAATTTGTATGAAAATAAATATACAAAATACACATAAAATTAGGAATATTTGTATTGAAATACATATACAAAACACACATAAAATAATGGAAATTTGTAAGAAAATATATAAACATATACACTTAAAATAACGGAAATTTGTATCAAATATATATACAAAATACACATAAAATGAAGCAAATACGTATAAAAAAAATGAATACAAAATACACATAAAATAATGTAAAATCGTATCAAAATAAATAAACAAAATACCAATAAAAGAATGTGTATTTGTATAAATATAAATATACAAAATACACATAAAAGATCGAAAATTTGTATAAAACTATATACAAAAATACACAGAAGTAATTAAATTTGTATGAAAATAGATATATAAAATACAGCTAAAATAAGCTAAATTTGAATTGAAATGTATATACAAAATACATAAAATAATGTAAATTAGTATCAAAATATTTATAAAAATACATATAATAACGTAGATTTGTTTAAAAATATAAAAACAAAATACACATTAAGTAATGTAAATACGTATAAAAAATATGTACAAAATACACATATAATCATGTAATTCGTATCAAAATAAATAAACAAAACAGCAATAAGATAATGTAAATTTGTATGAGAAAACATAAACAAATAACTCAAATTTCTATAAAAATATCTGTACAAAAATGCACATCAGATAAAGTAAATTTGCATAAAAATATATATACAAAACACACATTAAATAATGTAAATGAGTATATAAAATAACCTAAATTTGTATAAAACTATATACAAAAATACACAAAAATAATCTAAATTTGTATGAAAAGAAATATACAAAATACACGTAAAATTAGGTAAATTTGTATTGAAATACATATACAAAATACACATCAAATAATGTAAATTTTAATGAAAATATATAGACAAATACACTTAAAATAACGTAAATTTGTATAAAATATATATGCAAGATAAACATTAAATAATGTAAATGTGTATAAAAAAATATATACAAAAAACAAATAGAATAATGTAAAATCAGAATATCAATAAAATAATGTAAATTTGTATGAAAATAAAGATGCAAAATTCCCCAAAAATATCGCATTTTTTATAAAAATATATATACCAAAATACACATAAAATATTTAAATTTGTATTGAAATAAATATACAAAATGCATATACAGTAAGGTAAATTTGTATTGAAAGAGATATTCAAAAATACATATAAAACAATGTAAATTTGTTTCAAAATATATATACGAATACACATAAAATAAAGTAGATTTCTATAGAAATATATATACAAAATACATATGAAATTATGCAAATACGTATAAAAATATATATACAAAATACATGTTAAATAATGTAAATTCGTGTCAAAATAAATAAACAAAATATCATGAAAAGAATGTGTATTTGTATGAAAATAGATAATAGATAATACATTTGTATAAAATATATATGCAAGATACACATTAAATAATGTAAATATGTATAAAAAAGTATATACAAAAAACAAATACAATAATGTAAAATCGTATCAAAATAAATACACCGAATATTAATAAAATAATGTAAATTTGTATGAAAATAAAGATGCAAAATTCCCATAAAATAGCGCATTTTTTATAAAAATATATATACCAAAATACACATAAAATATTTAAATTTGTATTGAAATAAACATTCAAAATGCACATACAATAAGGTAAATTTTTATTGAAAGAGATATGCAAAAATACATATAAAACAATGTAAATTTGTTTCAAAATATATATACGAATACAAATAAAATAACGTAGATTTCTATAAAAATATATATACAAAATACACATAAAATTAAGTAAATACGTATAAAAAAAGTATACAAAATACACATAAAATAATGTAAATTCGAATAAAAATAAATAAACAAAATACCAATAAAAGAATGTGTATTTGGATAAATATAAACATACAAAATACACATACAAAATAAACATAAAATAAGGTAGATTTGTAATAAAATATATGTACAAAATACACATAAAATAATGTAAATATACATGAAAATATATATACAAATACACATAAAATACCATGAATTTGCATAAAAATATATATTCAAAATAAATATTAAATAATGTAAATGCGTATAAAAATATATATACAAAGTACATATAAAATAATGTAAATTCGTATCAATATAAATCAACAAAACACCAATAAAATAATATATATTTGAATGAAAATAAAATTAGAAAATACAAATAACATAACTAAAATTTGTATTAAAATATATACAAAAATACATAGAAATAATTTGAGTTTGTATGAAAATAGTATACAGAATACACATAAAACTAGGTAAATTTCTTTTGAAATGTATATACAAAATAGCCATAAAATATTGTAAATTTGTGTCAAAATATATAAACATAAAATAACGTAAATTTGTTTGAAAAATATATACAAAATACACATAGAATAATGTCAATTCGTATCAAAATGAATGAGCAGAATATCAATAAAATAATGTAAATTTGTATGAAAATTAAGATACAAAATACCCATAAAATAAAGCATATATTTATAAAAATACTGATACAAAAATACACATCGAATAATTAAATTTGTATTAAAATTAATATACAAAATGCGTATATAATAAGGTAAATTTGTATTGAAAAAATATGCAACATACACGTTTATTCATACAAATTTATATTATTTTATTGGTATTTTGTTTATTTATTTTGATACGAATTACATGATTATATGTGTATTTTGTACATATTTTTTTACACATATTTACATCATTTAATGTGTATTTTGTTTATATATTTTCATACAAATTTACCTTATTATATGTGTATTTGTATAAATATTTTGATACAAATTTACTTTATTTCATGTATTTTGTATATATATTTCAATTCAAATTTAGCTTATTTTGTGTGTATTTTGTATATCTACTTTCATACGAATTTAATTACATCTGTGTATTTTTGTATATAGTTTTATATATATTTACGTTATTTTATGTGTATTTTGTATATTTATATTTATACAAAAACACATTCTTTTATTGGTATTTTCTTTATTTATTTTGATACGAATTTACATTATTTTATGTGTATTTTGTATACATTTTTTTATTCGTATTTACTTAATTTTATGTGTATTTTGTATATATATTTTTATACAAATCTACGTTATTTTATGTGTATTCGTATATATATTTTGAAACAAATTTACATTGTTTTAAATGTATTTTGCAGGTCTATTTCAATACAAATTTACCTTATTGTATGTGTTTTTTGTATAATTATTTTAATACAAATTTAATTTTTTTATGTGTATTTTGGTATATATATTTAAAAAAAAAAAGCGTTATTTTATATGTATTTTGCTTCTTTATTTTCATACAAATTTACATTATATTATTAATATTCTGTGTATTTATTTTAATACGATTTTACATTATTCTATTTGTATTTTGTACATATTTTTTTATACAAATTTACGTTATTTTAAGTGTATTTTTTTATGTATTTTCATTCAAATTTACATTATTTTATTTGTATTTTGTATATGTATTTCACTACAAATTTACCTAATTTTATGTGTATTTTGTATATTTATTTTCATACAAATTTAAAATATTTTTGTGTATTTTTGTATATAAATTGATACAAATTTAGGTTATTTTATGCGTATTTTGTATATCTATTTTGATAAAAATACAGATTCTTTTATTGATATTTTGTTTATTTATTTTGACGCGAATTTACATTATTTAATGTGTATTTTGTAAATATATTTTAATACGTATTTACATCATTTCATGTGTATTTTGTATAGTTTTAAACAAATTTACATTATATAATGTGTATTTTGTATATTTATATTTATAGAAATACACATTCTTTTATCGGTATTTTGTTTATTTATTTTGATACGAGTTTACATTATTTTATGTATATTTTGTATTCATTTTTTTATACGTATTTATTTAATTTTATGTGTATTTTGTATATATATTTTTATAGAAATCTACCTTATTTCATGTGTATTCGTAAATATATTTTGAAACAAATTTATATTGTTTATATGTATTTTGCATATTTATTTTTGTGTATTCTGTATTTATTTTGTTATACATATTTACATTATTTAATGTTTATTTTGTTTATATATTTTATTTAAATTTACGTTATTTTATGTGTATTTGTTTATATATTTTCAAACAAATCTACTTTATTTAAGAGTATTTTGTATATGTATTTCAATACAAATTTTCCTAATTTTATGTGTATTTTGCATATCTATTTTCAAACAAATTTAATTTATTTTTGTGTATTTTTGTTTATATTTTTTATTCAAATTTTAGTTCTTTTATATGTATTTTGTATATATATTTTCCTTCATATATACATTCTTTTATTGGAATTTTGTTCATTTATTTTGATACGAATTTACATTATTTTATGTGTATTTTGTATATATAATTTTCTACGTATTTAAATTATTTTATGTGTATTTTGTATATACATATTAATAAAAAAATTCGTTATTTTATTATGTGTATTCGTATATATTTTGATACAAATTTTGCACAAATTCATGTTATTTGATGTTTATTTGTATATATATTTTCATACAAATTTATATTATTTTATGTGTATTTTTACATTTATTTCATTATTAATTTACCTTTCTTTATGTTTATTTTGTATATTTATTTCATTAAATTTTAAATTATTTTATGTGTATATTTGTAATTGTATTTAGGTTATTTTATATTTATTTTCTATATATATTTTCATTCAAAACTACAATATTTTATTGGTATTTTCTTAATTTAATTCGATACGAATTTAGATTATTTCATAGGTATTTTGTATAAATATTTTAGTACTTATTTATATTATCTGATGTGTGTTTTGTATATATATTTTTATGGAAATTTATTTGATGTGCATTTTTGTACATATATTTTTATAGAAATTTACGTTATTTTATGTGTATTTTGTATATGTTTTCTCATACAAATTTACATTATTTTATTGGTATTTTGTTTATTTATTTTCATATGAATTACATGATTATATGTATATTTTGTATATATTTTTTATACGTATTAACATGATTTAATGTGTATTTTGTTTATATATTTTTATACAAATTTACCTCATTATATGTGTATTTGTAAAAATATTTTTATACAAATTTGCTTTATTTTATGTATTTTGTATATATATTTCAATTCAAATTTAGCTTATTTTTGTGTATTTTATATATCTATTTCCATACAAATTTAATTATTTCTGTGTATTTTTGTATATAGTATTATAAAAATTTACGTTTTTATATGCGTATTTTTTATATTTATATTTATACAAATACACATTCTTTTATTGGTATTTTGTTTATTTATTTTGATACGAATTTACATTATTTTATGTGTATTTTGTATACATTTTTTTTAGACGTATTTACCTCATTTTATGTGTATTTTGTATATATATTTTCATAGAAATCTACATTATTTTATGTGTATTCGAATATATATTTTGAAACAAATTTACATTGTTTTATATGTATTTTGCATGTCTATTTCAATACAAGTTTAAATTAGTGTATGTGTATTTTGTATAATTATTTTAAAACCCTTTGGCTGCGGTAGGGCATTTTTGGTTTTTTTCAAGGTTGCGTCATATACCCTCAAAAAAAGAAAATGAACCAATTGGCTTTATATGATTTTTACATCGAGAAAAGACCTTACCTTTTCATAAATGACATTTATTTTTCTTAGAAAATGTGTAAAGTTTTGAAAAAAGTCCAAAATTGTTACAAAACTGGCAAAAAAAAATGATAAAATATATCATGCTAAAATGTAAAATACTTCATTCACTTCATTGTTTGGGTTAGCTAAAGAAAAGGCTTGTAAATTGGTGTTGCTGCCATATTGTGACACTTTACTCAGTGCAAAACCTTTTTTTATTGATATAAATTTGGCACCATTTATGTAAAATTTCCTTGGAGGAAAGACGGAAAATCAAACAAATTTCTTACCACATAGCATTTATTATATGAAAAAAATATTCTGAAATTATATCCTATAAAATTCAATTCATCAGACATATAAATTGCAACAATGTACTAAATATAGAAAAATATAGCTCAAAAATTTATTCAGGAAACAGTTTTATAAACACTGATAGGGTGAGAGATTTTCAATGCCTTCCCTTCCATGATTATCTGTGAAATATATCATGTTCTGTAATTCAGTGGGGCTCTCTGAAGTAACACTTTATGCCAAATCATGCTTACATGCTCCTTACTTGAAGGAATCTTGGTGGAGGGAGCAACAGTATCCTCCTCTTCTAACTCCACACTATTATCATTGAAGTCATCCTCAGCCTCATGCAGCCAGTCATCAGTTTTTTCCTCAGACATTTCATCTTCATTTTCACTGTCTGATGCTCTTAGTTCTTCAAGTGTTCTTTGAATTTTTTCATCTGTCTTCAGAAATTTAGTCATCTTTCTTGCTTACTCCATGGTAATCTTGAAAACAAATATATGTATATGTGTAATCAAAAAGGACATCGTACATATATGCAAGAGACAATAGTTATCACCATCCTAGTCTAGCCCAAGGAACATGCATACAAGAAAGAGACAACAATTATAATCAGCCCAGTCTAGCCTAGGACATAAATAATATAAAAGAGACTTACAATATAAAAGAGACTTGTCTAGCCTAGGTTTTGTAAAATGAGAGAGAAGGAGAGTGAAAAAGAGAATGAGACATGTATACATGCATTATACATAAGTATCTGTGTGAGAACATATTGTTTTAGTAAAATGGCCGTTTTCATAGAGTTAAATGCCCAGTTAAAAACCTTACGTCTTTATTCAAGGTCACACTAATACATCTTCGTTTGTTTACATCATATATGCTTATATAACAATCAGGCATTGTTTATGACACAAATGCAATAATATAATTGATAAAACTTACCTCTGTTATGAGCAGAAATACAAGGAAGTTGTGATAGAAGAACTTCATCAGACACGTGGGCGCCGATCAGCTGTAGCATTGTTTGTTTACTGTTCCTTATGCCGTCGGCAGACAGTTGTAGCTATCGACCTGTGGCTTTCTGTGTGTACTTTTAGATGAAAACGGATCAATAATCTAAATGGTAAACATTTTTATACCGATGGTGACTATAGTCGACTTTCGCAACCTGGCGCAATCACTCCCGGCGACTATAGTCGAGTACCGCAGCCAAAGGGTTAATACAAATTTTAATTTTTATGTGTATTTTGGTATATATATTTTTATAAGAAAATGCGTTATTTTATGGGTATTTTTCTTCTTTATTTTCATACAAATTTACATTATTTTATTAATATTCTGAGTATTTATTTTGATACGATTTTACAATATTCTATTTGTGTTTTCTATATATTTTTCTATACATATTTACATTATTTAGTTTGTATTTTGTATATATATTTTATACAAATTTACGTTATTTTAAGTGTATTTGTTTATGTATTTTCATTCAAATTTACATTATTTTATGTGTATTTTGTATACGTATTTCAACACATATTTACCTAATTTTATGTGTATTTTGTATATCTATTTTCATACAAGTTTAAATTATTTTTGTGTATTTTTGTATGTATTTTTTTTTATATATTTTTATAGAAAATTACGTTTTTTTATGTGTATTCGTATATATATTTTGAAATAAATTTACCTTCTTTTATGTGTGTTTTGCATATCTATTTCAATACAAATTTACCATATTATTTGTTCATTTTGTATATTAATTTTGAAACAAATTTAATTATTCTTCGTGTATTTTTGTAAAGCATATTTTTATAAAAATATGCTTTATTTTATAAATTTAGCATCTTTATTTTCATACAAATTTACATTATTTTATTGACATTCTGTGTATTTATTTTGATACAATTTTACATTATTCTATGTGTATTTTGTATATATATTTTATAAAAATGTAAGCTAAATTTGAATTGAAATATATATACAAAATACTGAAAATAATGTAAATTTGTATCAAAATATTAATACAAATACACATATAATAACGTAAATTTAAAAAAAAATATATATAAACAAAATACACATTAAAAAATGTAACTACGTATAAAAAAATATGTACAAAATACACATATAATCATGTAATTCGTATCAAAATAAATAAACAAAATACCTATAAAATAATTTAAATTTGTGTGAGAAAACATATACAAAATATACATAAAATAACGCAAATTTCTATAAAAATATATGTTCAAAAATGCACATAAAATAAAGTAAATTTGCATAAAAATATATATACAAAACACACATTAGATAATGTAAATGAGTAAAAAAATATGTATACAAAATACCTATGAAATAAACTAAACTTGTATCGAATTAAATTAAGAAAATACCAATAAAATAATGTAATTTTGGATGAAAATATATATAGAAAATACACATAAAATAACCTAAATACAAATACAAATATACACATAAAATAATTTAAAATTAAAAGAAAGAAATATAAAAAATAAACATAAAAAGAGGTAAATTTGTAATGAAATATATGTAAAAATACACATAAAATAATATAAATTTGAATGAAAATATATATAGAAATACACATAAAATAACATGAATTTGTATAAAATTTGTATCAAAATATATACGAATACACAATAAAATAACGTACTTTTTTATGAAAATATATATACAAAATACACATAAAATAATGTAAATATGTAAGGAAAATATATACAAAATACACCTAGAATAATGTAAAATTGTATCAATATAAATGTACAGAATATCAATAAAGTAATATAAAAGGAAACAAAGATTATCTAATGTGTGTTTTGTATATATATTTTTATGCAAATTTATTTTATGTTCATTTTTGTACATATATTTTTATAGAAATTTGCGTTATGTATATAGTTTTATATAAATTTACTTTATTTTATGTGCATTTTGTATATTTATATTTATACAAATAAACATTCTTTTATTGGTATAATGTTTATTTATATTTATACGAATTTACATTATTTTATTTGTATTTTGTATATATTTATTATACGTATTTACTTAATTTTATGTGTTATTTGTATATGTATTTTTATAAATCTACGTTATTTTATGTATTCGTGTATATATTTTGAAACAAATTTACATTATTTTATATGTATTTTGCATATCTATTTCAATACAAATTTACCATATTGTATGTGCATTTTGTATATTTATTTTAATACAAATTCAAATATTTTATGTGTATTTTGGTAAGTATAATTTTATAAAAAATGCGTTATTTTATAGGTATTTTGCATCTTAATTTTCATACAAATCTACATTATTTTATTAATATTCTGTGTACATATTTTGATACGATTTTACATTATTCTATTTGTGTTTTGTTTATATTTTTTTATACATATTTACATTATTTAATGTGTATTTTGTATATATATTTCATACAAATTTACGTTATTATATGTGTATTTGTTTATATATTTTCTTTCAAATTTACATTATTTTATGTGAATCTTGTATACAAAATACACATAAAATAACGAAAATTTGTATAAAACTTTATACAAAATACACAAAAGTAATTAAATTTGTATGAAAATAGATATACAAAAACTCACTTGAAATATGGTAAATTTGAATTGAAATATATATACAAAATACATAAAATAATGTAAATTTGTATCAAACTATTTATACAAATACACATATAATAACGTAAATTTGTATAAAAATATATAAACAAAATACACATTAAATAATGTAAATACGTATAAAAGATATGTACAAAATAAACATATAATAATGTAATTCGTATCAAAATAAATAAACAAAATACCAATAAAATAATGTAAATTTGTATGAGAAAACATATACAAAATACACATAAAAGAACGGAAATTTCTATAAAAATATATGTACAAAAATGCACATAAAATAAAGTAAATTTGCATAAAATTATATATACAAAACACACATTAAATAATGTAAATGCGTAAAAAAATATGTATACAAAATACCTATGAAATAATCTAAATTCTTATCGAATTAAATTAACAAACTACCAATAAAATAATGTAATTTTTCGATGGAAATATATATAGAAAATACACATAAAATAACCTAAATACAAATACAAATATACACATAAAATAACTTAATATTAAAGGAAATAAATATACAAAATAAACATATAATAAGGTAAATTTGTAATGAAATATATGTACAAAATACACATCAAATAATGTAAATTTATATGAAAATATATATACAAATACACATAAAATACCATGAATTTCTATAAAAATATATATTAGAAATAAATATTAAATAATGTAAATACGTATAAAAATATATATACAAAGTACATATAAAATAATGTCAATTCGTATCAAAATAAATCAACAAAATACCAATAAAATAATATATATTTGAATTAAAAAAAATTTACAAAATACACATAACATAAATAAAATTTGTATTAAAATATATACAAAAAAAACACAGAAATAATTTGAATTTGTATGAAAATAGATATACAAGATACGCGTATAACTAGGTAAATTTCTTTTGAAATATATATACAAAATACCCATAAAATATTGAAAATTGTGTCAAAATATATAAACAAATACACATAAAATAATAAAAATTTATATGAAAATAATATACAAAATACACATAGAATAAAGTCAATTCGTATCAAGATGAATGAACAGAATATCAATAAAATAATGTAAATTTGTATGAAAATAAAGATGCAAAATACCCATGAAATAAAGCATATTTTTATAAAAATACATATACACAATTAAATAATGTAAATTCGCGTCAAAATAAATAAACAAAATATCAATAAAAGAATGTGTATTTATATGAAAATAGATATACAAAAAACACATGAAATAACATAAATTTGTATAAAACTATATACAAAAACACACAAAAATAATTTAAATTTGTATGAAAAAAAAATTACAAAATACACATAAAATTAGGTAAATTTGTATTTAAATACATACACAAAATACACTTAAAATAATGTAAATTTGAATGAAAATATATAAACAAATACACTTAAAATAACGTAAAATTGTATAAAATATATATTCAAAATACACATTAAATAATGTAAATATATATAAAAAAATATATACAAAACACAAATAGAATAATGTAAAATCGTATCAAAACGAATACACAGAATGTTAATAAAATAATGTAAATTTGTATGAAAATTAAGATGCAAAATACCCATAAAATACGCATTTTTTATAAAAATATACATACCAAAATACACATAAAATAATTGAATTTGTATTAAAATAAATTTACAAAAAGCACATACAATAAGGTAAATCTGTATTTAAATAGAAATGCAGAATACATATAAACAATGTAAATTTGTTTCAAAATATATATACGAATACACATAAAATAAGGTAGATTTCTATAAAAATATATATACAAAATACACATAAAATTAAGTAAATACGTATAAAAAAATGTATACAAAATACACATGAAATAATGTAAATTCGTATCAAAAAAAATAAACAAAACACCAATAGAAGAATGTATATTTGTATAAATATAAAAATACAAAATACACATTAAATAACGTAAATTTGTAGCTTACATTATTTTATTAATATTCTGTTTATTTATTTTGATACGATTTAACATTATTCTATGCGTATTTTGTATAAATATTTTTATACATATTTACATTATTTAATGTATATTTTGTATATATATTTTTTCCAAATTTACGTTATTTTATGTGTATTTGTTTATATATTATCATACAAATTTACATTACCTTATGTGTATTTTGTATATGTATTTCTATGCAAATTTGCCTAACTTTTTGTGTATTTTGCATATCTATTTTCAAACAAATTTAAAATTTTTTTTGTATTTTTGTATTTATTTTTATACAAATTTTATTTATTTTATTTGTATTGTGTATATATATTTTCCTACAAATATACATTCTTTTATTGGAATTTTGTTTATTTATTTTGATACGAGATTACATTATTTTATGTGTATTTTAAATATATATATATATATATATATATATATATATATATATATATATATATATATATATATATATATATATATATATATATATATATATATATATATATATATATATATATATATATATATATATATATATATATATATATATATATATATATATATATATATATATATATATTTTATGTACATTTGTATATATTTTCATACAAATTTATATTATTTATGTGTATTTTTACATATTTTTCATTACAAATTTACTTTATTTTATGATTATTTTGTATATTTATTTCATTCAATCTTAAATTATTTTATGTGTATATATGTATTTGTATTTAGGTAATTTTATGTGTATTTTCTATATATATATTTTCATTCAAAATTAAATTATTTTATTGGTATTTTCTTAATTTAACTCGATACGAATTTAGATTTCTTCATAGGTATTTTGTATACATATTTTATGTGTACTTATATATGTTTTCTCATACAAATTTACATTATTTTATTGCTATTTTGTTTATTTATTTTGATACGAGTTATATGATTATATGTGTATTTTGTACATATTTTTTTTATTCATATTTACATTATTTAATGTGTATTTTGTTTATATATTTTTATGCAAATTTACGTTATTATATGTGTATTTGTATAAATATTTTGATACAAATTTACTTTATTTTATGTATTTTGTATATATATTTCAATTCAAATTTAGCTTATTTTGTGTGTATTTTGTATATCTATTTTCATAAAATTTAAATACTTCTGTGTATTTTTTTATATAATTATATATAAATATACGTTATTTTATGTATATTTTGTATATTTACATTTCTACAAATGCATATTTTTTTAATGGTATTTTGTTTATATATTTTTCTACGTATTTACATTATTTTATGTGTATTTTGTATATATATTTTCATAAAAATTTACGTTACTATATGTGTATTTGTATAAAAATTTTGATACAAATTTTCATTATTTGATGTATTTTGTATATATTTTTCGATTCAAATTTAGCTTATTTTATGTGTATTTTGTAAATCTATTTTCATACAAATTTAATTACTTTTGTGTATTTTTGTATATAGTTTATACAAATTTACGTTATTTTATGTGTATTTTGTATGTCTATATTTATACAAATACACATTCTTTTATTGGTATTTTGTTTATTTATTTTGATACGAATTTACATTATTTTATGTGTTTTTTGTTTACATTTTTTATACTTATTTACTTCATTTTGTGTGTATTTTGTATATATATTTTATAGAAATCTACCTTATTTTATGTGTATTCCTATATATATTTTGAAACAAATTTACATTGTTATATATGTATTTTGCATATCTATTTCAATACAAATTTACCTTTTTGTATTTGCATTTTGTATATTTATTTTAATACAAATTTAAATATTTTATGTGTATTTTGGTATATATATTTTTATAAAAAATGCGTTATTTTATGGGTATTTTGCATCTTAATTTTCATACAAATTTACATTATTTTATTGATATTCTGTGTATTTATTTTGATACGATTTTACATTATTCTATTTGTGTTTTGTAAATATATTTTTTGATACATATTTACATTTTTAATGTGTATTTTGTATATTTATTTTATACAAATTTACGTTATTTTAAGTGTATTTGTTCATATATTTTCATTCAAATTTATTTAATATTTTATGTGTATTTTGTTTATGTATTTCAAAACAAATTTTCCTAATTTTATGTGTATTTTGTATATTTATTTTCATAGAAATTTTAATTATTTTTGTGTATTTTTGTATATAGTTTTATTCAAATTTAGGTTATTTTATGTATATTTCATAAAATAACGTAGATTTCTATAAAAATATGTATATAAAATACACATAAAATGAAGTAAATACGTATAAAAAAATGTATACAAAATACACATAAAATAACGTAAATTTATATAAAACTATATACAAAAATCCACAGAAGTAATTAAATTTGTATGAAAATAGATATACAAAATACACATAAAATAAGCTAAATTTGAATTGAAATATATATACAACACACATAAAATAATGTATATATGTATCAAAATAATTATACAAATACACATATAATAACGTAAATTTGTATAGAAATTTATTAACAAAATACACATTAAATAATGTAAATACGTATAAAAAAAATATGTACAAAATATAAAAATAATTATGTAATTCGTATCTTAATAAATAAACAAAATACCAATAAAATAATGTAAATTTATATGAGAAAACATATACAAAATACACATAAAATAACGCAAGTTTAAAAAAAAAAAGATCTACAAAAATGAACATAAATTAAATTAAATTTGAATAAAAATAAATATACAAAACACACAATAAATAATGTTAATGCGTATAGAAATATGTATACAAAATACCTATGAAATAATCTAAATTCGTACCGAATTCAATTAACAAAATACCAATAAAATAATGTAATTTTGGATGTAAATATATATAGAAAATACACATAAAATAACCTAAATACAAATACAAATATACACATTAAATAATTTAAAATTGAATTAAATAAATATTCAAAATAAACATAAAATAAGGTAAATTTCTAATGAAATATATGTAAAAATCCACATCAAATAATGTAAATTTGTATGAAAATATATATACAAATACACATAAAATAACATGAATTTGTATAAAATTTGTAACAAATTATATACGAATACACACAATAAAATAAGGTAAATTTTTATGAGAATATATATACAAAATACACATAAAATAATATAAATACGTAGAAAAATATATATACAAAAACCACATAAAATAATGTAAATTCGTATCAAAATAGATAAACAAAATTCCAATAAAAGAATGTATATCTGTAGGACAATATATATACAAAATACCAATGAAATAACTAAAATTTGTAAAAAAATATATACAAAAAAACACAAAAATAATTTAAATTTGTTTGAAAATAGATATGGAAAATACACATAAAATTAGGCAAATTTGTATTAAATACATATACAAAACCCACATAAAATAGTGTAAATTTGAATGAAAATATATAAACAAATACACATAAAATAACGTAAATTTGAATAAAATATATATACAAAATATACATTAAATAATTTAAATATGTATAAAAATATATATACAAAATACACATAGAATAAAGTAAAATCGTATCAAAATAAATAAACAGAATATCAATAATATAATGTAAATTTGTATGAGAATAAAGATGCAAAATACCCATATAATAACGCATATTTGTATAAAAATATATATACAAAAATACATATAAAAATAATTAATTTTTTATTAAAATAAATATACAAAATGCACATACAATGAAGTAAATTTGTATTGAAATAGATAAACAAAATACAAATTAATAAAGTAAATTTGTATCAAAATATATATACGAACACTCATAAAATAGAGTAAATTTATATGAAAATATATACAAATACATATAAAATGATGTAAATTAGTATAAAAATATATATACCAAATATACCTCAAATAATGTAAATTCGTATCAAAATAAATAAAGAAAATTCCGATAAAAGAACGTATATATGTTGGAAAATAAATATACAAAATACACATTTAAATACATGAACAAAATACACATAAAATAATAAAAATTTGTATGAAATGAAAACAAATACACATAAAGTAACGTATATTTGTATAAAATATATATACAAAATACATATAAAATAATATAAAATCGAATTAAAATAAATACACTGAATATCAATAAAATAATGTAAATTTGTATGAAAATAAAGATGCAAAATACTCATAAAATAACTAAATTTGTATTAAAATTAACATAAAAAATGCATATACAATAACGTAAATTTATATTGAAAAAATATGCAAAATACACATAAAACAGTGTAAATTTGTTTCAAAATATATATACGAATACACATAAAATAACGTAGATTTCTATATATATATATATATATATATATATATATATATATATATATATATATATATATATATATATATATATATATATATATATATATATATATATATATATATATATATATATATATATATATATATATATATATATATATATATATATATATATATAAATAATGTAAATATGTATATAAAAAAATATATACAAAACACAAATAGAATAATGTAAAATCGTATCAAAATAAATACACAGAATCTTAATAAAATAATATAAATTTGTATGTAGATTAAGATGCAAAATACCCATTTTTTAAATATATATACCAAAATACACATAAAATATTTGAATATGTATAAAAATAAATATACAAAATGCACATACATTAAGGTAAATTTGTATTGAAATAGATATGCAAAATAAATATAATACAACATTACATAATGTAAATGCGTATAAAATTATATATACAAAGTACATATAAAATAATGTAAATTCGTATCAAAATAAATCAACAAAATACCAATAAAGTAATATATATTTGAATGAAATAAATTTACAAAATACACATAACATAACAAATTTGTTTTAAAATATAAACAAAAATACCAAGAAATAATTTGAATTTAAATGAAAATAGATATACAAAGTACACATAAAACTAGGTAAATTTCTTTTGAAATATATATACAAAATAACCATAAAATATTGTAAATTTGTGTCAAAATATATAAACAAGTACACATAAAATAATGTAAATTTGTATGAAAATAATATACAAATACACATAGAATAAAGTCAATTCGTATCAAAATGAATGAGCAGAATATCAATAAAATAATGTAAATTTGTATGAAAATAAAGATGCAAAATACCCATGAAATAAAGCATATTTTTATAAAAATACATATACACAATTAAATAATGTAAATTGCGTCAAAATAAATAATCAAAATATCAATAATAGAATGTGTATTTATATGAAAATAGATATACAAAATACACATTAAATAATATAAATTTGTATAAAACTATTTACAAAAATACACAAAAATAATTTGATTTTGTATAAAAATAAATAAACAAAATACACATAAAATTAGGTTAATTTGTATTTAAATACATATACAAAACACAATTAAAATAATGTAAATTTGAATGAAAATATATGAACAAATACACTTAAAATAACGTAAAATTTTATAAAATATATATACAAAATACACATTAAATAATGTAAACATGTATAAAAAAATATATACAAAACACAAAAAGAATAATGTAAAATCGTATCAAAATGAATACACAGAATGTTAATAAAATAATGTAAATTTGTATGAAAATTAAGATGCAAAATAACCATAAAATACTCATTTTTTATAAAAATATACATACCAAAATACACATAAAATAATTGAATTTGTATTAAAATAAATTTACAAAATGCACATACAATAAGGTAAATCTGTATTTAAATAGATATGCAAAATACATATAAACAATGTAAATTTCTTTCAAAATATATATACGAATACACATAAAATAAGGTAGATTTCTATAAAAAATATATATACAAAATACACATAAAATTAGGTAAATACGTATAAAAAAATGTATACAAAATACATATAAAATAATGTAAATTCGTATCAAAATAAATTAACAAAATACCAATACAAGAATGTGTATTTGTATAAATATAAAAATACAAAATACACATTAAATAACGTAAATTTGTATAAAACTATACACAAAAATACACAAAAGTAACTAAATTTGTATGAAAATGAATATACAAAATACACATATAATAAGCTAAATTTGAATTGAAATATATATACAAAGTACATAAAATAATGTAAATTAGTATCAAAATATTTATAAAAATACACATTTAATAAAATGGATTTGTATAAGAATATATAAACAAAATACTCATTAAATAATGTAAATACGTATAAGAAATTTGTACAAAACACACATATAACAATGTAATTCGTATCAAAATAAATAAACAAAATACCAATAAAATAATGTAAATTTGTATGAGAAAACATATACAAAATACACATAAAATAACGCAAATTTCTATAAAAATATATGTACAAAAATGCACATAAAATAAAGTAAATTTGCATAAAAATATATATACAAAACACACAACAAATAATGTACATGCTTATAAAAATATGTATACAAAATACCAATGAAATAATCTAAATTCGTATCGAATCAAATTAACAAAATACCAAAAAAATAATGGAATTTTGGATGAAATTATATATATAGAAAATACACATAAAATAACCTAAATACAAATAAACACATAAAATAATTTAAAATTCAATTAAATAAATATACAAAATAAACATAAATAAGGTAAATTTGTAATGAAATATATGTACAAAATACACATAAAATAATATAAATTTGTATGAAAATATATATACAAATACACATAAAATAACATGAATTAGTATAAAAATATATATTAAAAATAAACAGTAAATAATGTATAAAAATATATATACACAATAAAGTAAATTTGTATTGAAATAGATATGCAAAATACACATAAGTAATGTAAATTTGTATCAAAATATATATACGAATACACCTAAAATAGAGTAAATTTCTATGAAAATATACATACACAATATATATAAAATGATGTGAATAAGTATAAAAATATATATATATCAAATACACCTAAAATAATGTAAATTCGTATCAAAATAAATAAACAAAATTCCGATAAAAAAACGTATATTTGTAGGAAAATAAATATACAAAATACACATAAAATAACGAAATTTTGTATAAAAATATATATAATAATAATACCAATTTGTATGAAAATAGATATACAAAATACACATATAATTAGTTAAATTTGTATTTAAATACATGTACAAAATACACATAAAATAATGTAAATTTGTATGAAATGAAAACAAATACACTTAAAATAACGTACATTTGTATAAAATATATATACAAAATACACATAGAATAATGTAAAATCGTATCAAAATAAGTACACAGAATATCAATAAAATAATTTAAATTTGTATTAAAATAGATGCAAAAATACCTGTAAATAAAGCATATTTTTTTCAAAAATACATATACAAAAATACACATAAAATAATAAAATTTGTGTTAAAATTAATATACAAAATGCACATACAATAAGATCAATTTGTACAGAAAAAATACGCAAAATACACATAAAACAGTGTAAATTTGTATCAAAATATATATACGAATACATAAAATAACGTTGATTTCTATAGAAATATATATATAAAAAATACACATAAAATGATGTAAATACGTATAAAAATATATATACAAAATACACATTAAATAATGTAATTTCGTGTCAGAATAAATAAACAAAATATCAAGAAAAGAATGTGTATTTGTATGAAAAAAGATATACAAAATACACATAAAATAACGTAAATTTGTATAAAACTCTATACAAAAATACACAAATATAATTTAAATTTGTATGAAAATAAATATACAAAATAGACATAATATAAGATAAATTTGTATTGAGATACATATACAAAATACACATAAAATAATGTAAATTTGAATGAAAATATATAAACAAATACACTTAAAATAACGTAAATTTGTATAAAATATATATACAAAATACAAATTTAATGATGTAAATATGTATAAAAAATATATACAAAACACAAATAGAATATTGTAAAATCGTATCAATATAAATACACAGAATATTAATAAAATAATGTAAATTTGTATGAAACTAAAAAAGCAAAATACCCATAAAATAACGCATTTTAAAAAAAATATATATATATACCGAAATACCAAAATTTTAAATTTGTATTAAAATAAATATACAAAATACACATACATCAAGGTAAATTTGTATTGAAATAGATATGCAAAATACATATAAAACAATGAAAATTTCTTTTAAAATATATATACGAATGCACATAAAATATGTAAATTTATATAAATATATATATATATATATATATATATATATATATATATATATATATATATATATATATATATATATATATATATATATATATATATATATATATATATATATAAAATACACATAAAAGTAAATACATATAAAAAATGTATACAAAAACATAAAATAATGTAAATTGTATCAAAATAAATAAACAAATACTAATAAAGAAATGTATTTGTATAAATATAAATATACAAAATACAAATAAAATAACGTAAATTTATATAATACTATATAAAAAAAATACAGAAGTAATTAAATTTGTATGAAAATAGATATATAAA